>NW_027555847.1:568559293-568692961 GCF_003287225.1 Phascolarctos cinereus | reverse complement strand
CTCCCCAATCTGTCACCACTTTTCAGCTTCTTTCAATGTCTTCAGCAATTAGAATGTTGAAGATAGGCTTTGGTTTTCTTTTTCTTTCTATTCTTTTGTATGTGTGTGCATGCATGTGTGTGTGTGTTTGTCTGTCTATCTGTATTCCTAGCACTTAGCCTGTCTGGTAGTTTCACCACCACCACCCCCCAGTCTCTGGATTTTTCTCTGCCATGACACAATAGCCTCTTCATCCTAGAAGTTTGCTTCACTCCTGGACTTTTTACCCAGAAAGTACTCTCTACCTCTGAAGCCCCTTGCTCTGATTTCCTAGTCCATTTTAAGGAAAATATCCAGGTTAGCCATGTCTTCATTCTTCTCCAGGCTCCACATCTGACTCTACCATAGGTCCACAAAGCAGGTGACACCACCCCCTGGACAGGCACTGGAATGATCCAGGAAGAAGAGCATGGTAGTAGCCTCTGTTGTAATTGGGGGCATTGAATAAAAATAAGGAGGCAGCAGAAGCAAAAGTAAGGAAGAGAAGAAAATTTTTAAAAACCATTGGCATGTGTTTCATCTATTGTGTAATAGAGTTAAAGTCATAGTAATTACATTATTTTTCAAATAAACACACAAAATGAAAGTTATAACCCATCAGTGGTCAAGTCTGCCAACAGGTCTTAACAAGCAAGTGTTGGCAGGCAAGTGTGTCACATGTTGTCAGGAAGTCCAGCATGCATTAGCAAGAATATGTGCATGTAATGACTTGTTTACAGTATGATACTATACAATTACATGTGCAATATTGCATCATCAAATTTTCAATGCAGGAAAAAAAACCACAAATTTACAATAAATTATTAAATTTAAGATTTGTCATTTAAAAATATACTTATTTTTTTAAATGACTCAAATTTAACCAAAAAAAACTGTTAAAAGGTTAAAGAAAGTAGATTTCTAGGGAGGTGCTGAGTGTGATTTTTTTTTTAAAGGTGGCAGTAGGCCAAATAAGTTTGGGAACCTCCAAATCTAGACTCTCTGTCATGGCCCCATGCAAATACTTCTCTCTGTTTGGAGCTTCCTCTTTACATGTTGACTTCCCCCACTAAAATGGAAACCCCTGAAGGTCAGGGACTGTTTTTTCTTTCTGTATGTATTTGTATTCTCTTTATTTAGAGCAGTACTTGGCACACAGCAAATGCTTAATGAATGTTTGTAGATTTAACTTGCTTAATAAATGCTTATTGACTTAATGATCACAAGCTTCCTGTGGAAACAAAGGCTCACCTTCTTAATACCAACATTTTGCCAATATTGCAATTTGGCAAAAAAAAGACGAGAAATACAATAGTCTCCAAAGAATGTTAAATGAATATTGCACAGGGGTCAATGAAGAGGTGCATGGTAGATATAAGTAGGCTGCAACATACAACTGATAAGTATTAAAACATATGTAAATAAGGAGTGTTAGAATTCAGAATGAGCTTAGGTTGGAAAGAAAAGCTTAGGATAACAAGAAGGATTTGGGGAGTTTTTATAAGCAATGTTAGGGAAAAGAAGAAGATCAAAGAAGGAATAAGATTGCTGCTCAGAGTGGATGGAAGGCAACAGAGAGGTAGGATTGCTCAATTTTTATTTTGCTTCTGTTTTCTCTGCCAAGGAGGGTGACCTTTGGACTAATGGCTTCCCAGTATATTCGGAGACAACTGCCTTTGATGAATGTAAGTAACCTGGACCAGATTTGCTACAATCTCAAATACTAAAAGATTTGGAAGAGGTAATTGCTAAACCACCATCAGTGATATTTGGAAGACAGTAGAGAAAGAAAGAAATGCCACAGGGACAGAGAAGGGCAAATACCCTTATTTTCAAAAACAAAGGAAAGAGAATAGAGTCTGCAAAATACAGGCCAGTAAACTTGGCTTTGATTCCTGGCAAATTAATAGAATAGATTATTAGAGAGGTGGTTAGTAAATTTTCTTATTTCTCTGGAAAAGAAAGCACACTGACCACAGAGATCCAAGCATGCCTTCTTCAGAAACAAGTCATGTGAGAAGCACATTAGCATTCCAGATAGCGAGCTGGTCTTGGAGTACAGAAGACCAAGGTTCAGGCCCCACGTCTGATGCTATGTGGGCGAGGACAAATCACGTAACCTCTCAGGACTAGTCTAGGCAGGTCTCAAAGATTTTAAGTTGCAAAGCACACTCAAATTCATAGGGAGTTTAATATATCAGTGAAAAAACAAGTCAGCACCTTAAGAAAAAGAATAAAAAGGGAAAAGAATAAATTATGCCAGACCAATCTTTTTTTTTTCCTTTTTTGACAAAGTTACTGAACTTTAAATCAGGAGAATCAATCAGTCAGCTAGTGTTTATTAATGTTACTAAGTTCCAGGGGCTGTACTAAGCTCTAAGGACACAAAGAAAAGCCCCAACAGTCCCTGTCCTCAGAGTTCACATTCTAATGGAGGAGACAACATAAGTATGATACTCAATTCTGTGCATCTCAGTTTAAGAAGGAAAAAATCATTTTTTAAGTGCCTATTATGTGCCAGGCACTGTACTAACTGCTTTACAAATATCATTAAAGCCTCCATTGGAGGCTATTATGATACCCATTTTATAATTGAGGAAACTGAGGCAGGCAGAGGTTAGGAGACCTGCCAAAGGTCCCACAGTGAGTGAGTGTCTGAGAGCAAATTTGATCTTCTTGAACAGATCTTCCTGTTTCAAGCACTATTGCATCATCTGGTTGCCTCTATGGTATCTCTATGCTGGCGTATCACTATTAGGATAGTGAAGGGCCTTGAGTCCCTTGATCAGAACTGAAGATATTGATCCTGGAAAAAAAGATTGGAGTAGAGGTGGGACATGATAGCAGGACATATCTTCAAGTATTCAGAGGAGTGTCAGATTAGACTTTTTCTATTTATCCTCAGAGGACAAGACAAGAATCAATAAGTCAAAGTTCCAAAGAAGCAAATTTTAGGTTTGATGTAAGGGGAAACTTCCTACAATTAAAGCTGTTTAAAAATGGAATGAACTTCCTTGGGAGACCCAAGTCTAAGCAAAGATTGGTTGACCACTTACAAAGTATATTGTAGCAAGGATTCTTAGGGAGGCATGAGTTGGACTATATGGGCTCTGAATTCTTTCCAACTCTAAAGTTCTATGGTTCTATTGTTTTTATATGGGTACCAACGATGCACATGAATGTCCATCCATTATCCCTTATTCTTGACATATGACTAACTCATCTACTTCTCCAGTCATACATCTCTCTAATGATATCCTTTACAATATTTCTCTTGTACTTCACATAAATGTGAGATAATTAACATTTTCATTAGAATTCTCACCCATTTTTGGCAAATAATTAAATCTTCACTATGACCTGTATGACCTTGGAAAATTTGCCCTAAGCATTTAGGGTCACTTAATGGCCTTGTCCATTTTCTCTTGAAGATTTACCTAATACTGGATTAATCCATTAGCATTAGGGATGGATTACCAGCCACAATAAAAGTTTCCTAACTTTTCAGCCTAAATTTGCCCCTTGGGACTTCTAAGATTAGCAAATATTAACTAGGGGCTGTTTTGTGGAATTTCACTCTCAACTCTCTCTCTCCTTTCATCTTCAAACCTCACTCTGTGGAAACACATTTATTTCTGGCCATCCATCCAGTGTTATACCCTCAGGAATATTTTCGGCTTTAGACAGATGAGACCAAAGTCATACAGCAAAGAATCAGACCAGCACACTAGGATTAGCATACTTAAGCCAATCAGATGGGAATATGCAAATAAGCTGGCTGTGACATCAAGAAGCTTTGTCACCATTCTAGGCTGCAACGTGATAATATGTGCTTCTTGTGCAGTATTTCCCTGGTGTCCAGTTGGCTTTGTTTCAAACAATGTGAACTCTCTGCTCTGATGAAAGCAGGACCCAATGTGCCAATGCTTGGGATTCCTCTCCTGCCACATTCCATCTGCCAAGGGTAAAGAAAGCTGTGCAAAGGACACTTACCATGTTTAGGATGTTCCCCTGCCTGAGTAAGTCTTTTTCCTGGCAAAATGCCTAATATGATGGTGCCACAGCTGAGAATCTGTCTGAAGACCGACTCTAGAGAAAAGCATATGCAACAGTTCTACTGGCCTGAAGCCACCCACCCCCTAGTTAGTCATTATCCACATCCGCTGAGAAATGGGCCATCTTGTAAACCTAATAAGTCTCTAACTTAAACTTCCTTGCCCCTTGAGATGATCCCTGTTTTTACCCATGATGTTTTTCCCCATTTCCTGAATGACTTGACTTCCTTCCCCATCCTTCTTTTGGACCAGATCCAGCATGGTAATCAACTGTTTCTAGAAAACATCAAAATTTGGTTAAAGATGAGCCAGACAGTCAGAGATTTGGTCTTTTCTATCAAGGATGACAGATAAGGCCTTTCTCACAAAATTCTGGCTTCACTGTCCTCCTGTCCACACATTCAATAGGGAACCATCTGTTACCTTTTCAATCTCTATGTGCCTCAAGATGAGCCTGTGATATGACCAAGTACATTTAAGAACAGACTGCCCCCATTGGATATCCCTTTTATCCTCACAATAATGTGAGCATTTTATTGACATGCGTTTCATACAAGTGGTCCATTCATCCTGCTAGTGAAATCAGAGCTCCACTCCCATAGCACTAGAGTAAGAAACAAAGAGTCAGGAGGAAACAATGAGATTATTTACAAGGATTTAACTTGCTTTTTTGTCCAAACTAAAGTTAACTTTCCCCATTAAAAAAAAATGGCAGGCAAATAAAGGGACTTATAACCTGGAATCACTGAAAGTAATTGGCATTTATGTAGCATCTTAAGATTTCCAAAACAACATATAGGCATATATTTATTTATATATACATATACATAAAACACTATATGTATATGCGTATAGATAGATACAGGTACAATATTATAGACAGAAATAAATGTGTGTATGTATATATATACATATATACACACACACATATACATATGTTTATACCATGTAAGTATTCATGTGTATATATTTGTTTATATACACATATAACCCTATGCATATGTATATAGATAGATACAGATACAATAATATAGACAGAAATAGATTGTCTACACATTCGTGTGTGTTTATTATGTTAATATATGTGTGTGTGTATACATGTGTATACATTCATGTGTGCATATAGAGAGGGACACACACACACAAATCTAGCTAGAAAGGATGACACTCAAACTATTCCAAACAGAGAAATCTTTAAAGTTGTCCTGAGAAGGACAAAGTAAATTCCTAGCAACACTTAGAGTCAGAATCTTCCTGGTATCTAATTAAAAAATCCTTCCTAGTTTTAAACTTTTTGCTTTAGGAAAACTAAACTAGTTATGGTTACTTGCATTAAAATAGAGACATAAAATCTATAGAAGAAATTTGGAGCCATCTTCAAATGTAAACAAAAAGAATTTACATTTACTTTCTAATCATTTTGGAGCTATGTGCCTGGAAAATGGCCAAAAAGATGGCTTTTAAAACTTTTACTTTTTTTTTCGCTTGTGTAGGTAATCAGGGTTAAGTGATTTGCTCAAGGTCACAAAGCTAGTAAGTGTCCGAGGCCAAATTTGAACTCAGGAAGAGTCTTCTTGACTGTAGGCCCTGTACTCTGTCCACTGTGCCATCTACTATTAAGGAGAAGAGAATAGAGCCATGGCTATGTAATATTTTGACTTGTTCTTACCAATATTCTCATGATTGATATTGACACATAAAATAGTATATAAATCTTGTCAGACTTCTTTCATTGGATTGGAGGCAGCCTGACACAGGATAAAGAGTCCTGAGTTTGGAATCTCTGATATTTACTAGTTGCATGACCTTCAAGTAAGCCACTTCTCTTTGGGCCCTCCATTTTTCATCTTTAAAATGAAGACATCTAAGGTCTCTTTCAACTTTCAGTTTATGCTTTAGAAGTCTTAGAAATATTTCCTTTAATGAAGTAAAACCAAAACTAAGAGCATCCATCTTGGGATCAATGTTTGATCACCTGGACTCAGGTAAAGAAACACCAAAAAGAATCACAGAATTTGAGACTTGGAAAGGGTCTTCAATTGTCATCTAATCCAACTTATACATCCCCACTATGACATACCTTATCTCAACAAGGGCTCACCTGAATAAGCACATACTATAGGTGCTATGTGTGAGTACTGTCCATTTCTTCTAGGATGGGAGAGGGCTCACCTAGTCCTCCCAGAATGTCCCAGGTAGAGTTTCAGTCCACACTGAGGAGAAAGAGAAGAGGAGAAAAAAGCAATAATGGGAGTTGTTCTTCTTTTAATCTGCAGAACTGAGGAACAGTTCTTTGTGCTCAGTGGCAATACGATTACTCCATTGTCTCAAGGTCCTTCAGCACTGAGCTAACCAGAAGTGACCTAGGGCCCTGTAATTCAGCTTCATAGGATGGCCCCCCACATCATCACCATCATCGTTATCATGACTGACATTTACACAGCACTTTATCTCATTTGACCCCGTACACGTATTATACAGGTATTATGCTGGTGCCTAGGTGATACAGTTGATAGAATGCTTGAGCTGGAGTCAGGAAGACCTGAATTCAAATCCAACCATGCTAGCTGTGCTCCTGGGAAAGTCACTTAAACTCTGTCTGCCTCAGCTTCCTTATCTATAATATGGGAATAATAATAGTACCTGCCTCCCAGGGGTTTTTTTGAGGATAAATGGAGGTATTATTAAAAAGCTTTGCAAACTTTAAATCACTGTATAGGTGCTAGCTATTATTATTATTATTGCTATCAGCCTCATTTTTATAGATGAGGATCAGAGAAGTTAAGGCAATTACCTATGATCACACATCTAGAAAGTATCAAAGGCAGAATTCAAAACAAAGACTTCCAGACCCCTGGTCTAGCACTCTTTCCACTATACCATCCTTCCTCTCTAACCCAAATAAGTATCCTAGGATGCTTTTTTATTATTATTTCTTTTTTACTCCAAACCATTCTAGAAAACGAGGCAAAACAACCAAGTAAGGATTTTGATCACAACCTAAAATTCAGGGAGAACTCTTAAAGGAAAAGTCAAGAATAAGTGAGTAAATTGTTCCAAGATGCCACCTTTTTTGCTAAGGGCAGATTAATGTTACTTAAGTATAGCTGTTTATTCACAGGTCATCCATTGACTTGTGGTCTGATAAACCTGATTTTCTTTTCTTTTTTTCCCCATTTCAGTTAGTTTCTCCATAGATTCCTAGATCCCTCCACTCCTCCATACCTATTGCTGCTGATTTTCTCAATATTAAATGGCCTTCTCTTCCCAGTCTTCCCGGTTCAGTACAAGACTATCTGCCTGCCACTCAGGCCTGTGAAGAGATAGCCACAGCTTTCCAAGTCTTTGCAGTTTAGACAATGAATTCAGATCAGTTACATGCTGTTCTCTGTGTTGTTTCTGTGCCTCTAGAAGATTAAATTTCTTTTAAACATTTCCAATTTTTGAATCACTGGCTTTATTCTCTTTTTGCTGGAAAGAAGAATACAGGCCGTTGGAAGTCAAGAGACAGTAGCAGAGGCTATGGGACAAGAAGAGTAACGTCTGTCTCAAAAGAGTAGCATGAGCTTGGCCAGATAAAATACATTTAGAGATTATAGAATTATAATTGCTTATTAAGGGAAATTAGGATGTTGCGGGCAGAACCTATATATTATCTTGTAGGAACTCTGCCTAGGGGACTCTGAGAATGACCCCTGAATAATTTAATATGACAAAAACTATAACACAGATAAACTTTTCAGATTCATTTTTATTGTAAAAATCAGATGAGAGGCAGCATGGCAGAGTAGATGGAGAGAAAGCTTTGAAGCAAGGAAGACCCAAGTACAAGTCTTGCCTTGGCTGTGTGACCTCAGGTAAGTCACTTAACCTCTCCCATACTCTAGGCCAGAGAGGTCAAACATTCAACCAGCTGGCCCTCAACGCTCCCCAGTGCAGCCAAACCAGATAAAAATATAATTGGGAAATATTTAACAAAACAAATAAAACTACAGTAAAGCATAGATACCATTACATATGAAGCCTAAGTCAATATGTGGCTTATACATATTCTTAGGTATGGATTAGTGGCCCTCTGTTTCTGGTTAAGTTTGACACCACTTCTCTAGCTACTCTTTAAAGACTAGAAGTTATAGAAAAGATACTGACTTTCATTGATAGTAGGAATTTCCACATCAAGAAGTTCTCCATATTAGAGAAATGGCAAGTTCAGTTCCCACCCCGTCCTACAAAGTAAGAGATACTTTTCTTTTCTTTTTTTTTTTTGGTGGCAATCAAGGTTAAGTGACTTGCCCAGAGTCACAAAGCTAATAAGTGTCTGAGGCTAGATTTGAATTCAGGTTCTCCTGCCTCCAGGCCCAGTGCTCTATACACTGTACCACCTAGCTGCCCAAATCAGATACACTTATAAAAATACTTCCAACAAAGTAATTATGAAACAAAAGTGTCTCAGACCTATTAAGGATTTCATCACACCTTCGTTTAGAGAAAACATGAAAGAAGATGCTCTCCACAAAGTTTTCCTTGGTGTTTTGGTCCAGCGAGGGATAACTGGTCTGACCCTTAGAGGCATTTCTTATATGCTTCATAGAAACAAACTGAAGATGCTTAGAAAAAGCTCTTTGCAAACAACAAAAATAAAACTACTTCATTTTTTCACCTTCCAGTTCAGCAAACTTAGCTTGCTCCTGGGACTCATTTCTGTGTCATTTTCTCTCTTACATTTTGTACATAATTTCATATGTGTATATGTGTGTGTGTATACACATACATACACACACATATATATTATACACATACATCATATATATACATATATAATCTTGTAGCAGCAGTGGAAGTCATAGGATCTTTGATTCCAACCCCCTCATTCTACAGATAAGGAAACTGAATCACAAGGACATTAAAGGAATTGCCCAGGGTCACACAACTAGTTAATATCTGAGGCAAGATTTGAATCCAAATTTACCTGATCCCTTGCTCCAAGCCCAATGCCCTATCCATTCTGCATACTGCCTCCAAAAACTAAATAACTAGATAGACAGGCAGGCAGGCAGAAAGACAAACAGACAGATAGATAGATAGATAAATAGGTGATAGATAGATAGATAGATAGATAGATAGATAGATAGATAGATAGATAGAACCTTTTTTCTGATGTAGTTTCTTGCATTATTTTGAGTAAGAACCTAAATGGGGGCAGCTAAGGAGCACAGTGTATAGAACACAGACCCTAGAGTCAGGAGGACTGAGTTCAAATCTAGCTTCAGACATTTACTAGCTGTGTGACCTTGGGCAAGTCACTTAATCTTGATTTCCTTTAAAAAAAAACACAAAAAACTTAAAATGATTACTATCAGTGACCCTTGCTTTAATAAAATTCCATTCACGTCTAATTCCTGTTCAGTGAATCCCCATGTCCCATTTCTTCATTCCCTACTGATTTCAGTCACAAAGTGACTTATATTGTGCTGTTGTTTAAAAAAAAAAGTTGACCCTTAAATGTGATAACTCACACTTAAATGCAGCAAACCAGTCAATAAACATTTATTAAGCACCTATTATGTATCAGGCACTACCTCATAAAGCAGCCAATTTCATTTTGGATATATTTTTAAACTATATATTTAATGGAAAAACTCTAATAGTGTGAACACTACTCAAGATATTATCAGGAGCAGCTAGAGAGTAAGCAGATAGAGTGCCAGGCCTTGAGTCAGAAAGACTTAAGTTCAAATCAGGCTTCAGACTCTTACTGGCTATGTAACCCTACCTTGTGTGATTGTCCTGTGACAATAATAGGGAGATCTCTCTCTTAGTTGTTGCTGTCAAGATTCTTGCCAGAGTCCTCCTTCATAGGCTGCTCTTTCACCTGGAAGGTGGTTATCTATCAGAGAGCGAGAAAGGCTTCAGAAAGGGCCAAGGAATGGAGAGATATGGTATTTGCTGCTTGACAGTTCCAGGAGAAATGCCAGGAGCAGAACAGAGGTCTGTATACAATGTTCACCAACCCAACCAGGGCCTTTGCTACTGTCAGCTATGAGGGTTTGTGGAAGATCATGGCAAAAATTGGGTGCTCCGATCATCAATATTATATGTTAATTTCATGACAACATGCTTGCATAGGTTCTGGATAGTGGACAATGTTCTCGAACCTTCCTAGTCACCAATGGAGTGAAGGAAGGCTGTGGCTTGCTCCCATGCTTTTTAGCATAATGTTTTCAGCAATGTTGTTAGACACCTTCAATGAGGATTAAAACGACATCAAGGTCAGCTAACACACTAACTATAAAGTATTTAACTTGAAAAGGCTATAAGTCTAGTCCAAAGTGGAGGGAGAGTTGAAGTACAACTTTTTATTCACAGATTGCTGCATTTAATGCAGCCTCGGAGGCTAAGATGCAGCAGAATATGGATCAGTTCTCTGCCACTTGGGCTAATTTTGGCCTAACGATTAACACCAAGAAAACACAGGTGTTCTATAAGCTAGCACCACACAATCCATATGGAACCATTGGTTACAGCAAATGGAGAAAGTTTGACTGCTGTGGATAAGTTCACTTAACTTGGCAGTATACTTCCCAGGAATGTACACATAGATGATGAGGTTGAGGCACTCATTGCCAGAGCTAGCTCACTGGGAGGCCTTCATACCATTGGGGTCTTAAAGTAGCCCGTAAATTTTATATTATAAATAGGCAGTTGCTTTTGTCATCCAACTGGCTTTGATCCTGAAACTTTGAATGTGACATCCAAGTTAATTCATTTACAATTTGTTGCTGATGTTTTTTTAGTTTTGTGGTTTTGCCATCATTTAAACATAATGGCTAATTTACAAAATATGTTATAGCAACTTTGAACAGGAAGAGTGGGAACAATATAAAGCCAAAAATTGAGATGTCTAATTGTTGATTGCCAATGAAACCTCACTCCAATTGCTTGCTGGTGGCCTAACTACCTGGGAATACCCAACAATGATATACAAATTATTAATTTGTTCTTATGTAAGACAAATGTCTTTCCCAACCAATGGTTTCTTTGACTGAGATCTATTATCCTCTTAGGGGCTTTGGAACCAGGAATCTGGAACCCAGTAATTACTTGCTATTTGTCATATCTTTGCCAACTGCTCATGTCAACGTACGTTTAATGGGAGGTAATCAAGTCAAGCAGCCCTGCTGGCAACAGCAGAGGAGAAAATGGCAAACACAATAAAAGGAAGCCGTTGGGCCTGGTTTCTATAATATATGTGGGACTTAATTTCATTTAGTTCAGAATGATGTTAAGTGAGGGATACCTTCTTCATGTTTTATATTTAAAAGATTAAACATTGAGATCAATGATACATGTTTGGTGGTATCTTCATTCTGTGTGGATGTGTATGTTTATTGGTCACTTCCCTACTATCTGTGAACATGCCCATATCTTACCCATCTTTCTAAAAAATGGCCCTTATTTGATCCATCTATCCCCTCTAGCTACTGTCCCATATCTTTTCTCCCTTTGGTGACTAAACTTGAGAAAGCTAATTCCATTCCTTTCCTCTCTCTTCTTTTTAACTCTTTGAAATCTGATTTGTGATCTCATCATTCCACTAACAGAGATCTCTTCAAAATAACCAATGATTTCTTAATTGCCCAATCTAATGGTCTTTTCCCAATCTTCATCCTTCTTGATCTCTTTTCAGCCTTTGACACTATCACCCGCTTATTTATTTCTCTCTTCTCCCTAGATTTTGTAATCGTTCTCCTCCTACCTGTCTGACCTCTCCTCAGTCTCCTTTGCTAGATAGATTTTCATACATCTTCATGCCTGGATGTATCATAAACATCCTAAGTTAACTTGTCCAAAATTGAACTTATTTTTTGAGTTCAATTTCAACTTATCTTTTCCCCCAAATCCTCCCCTCTTCCTAACTTACCTATTACTGTAGAAGGTATCATTATCCTCCCAGTTACCTAAGCTTATAACCTAGTTGTCATCCCCGACTCCTCACTCTCTCACTCCATATTTCCAATCTATTTGCCAAGTCCTATCAATTTTACCTTTCTAACATCTCTCACACACTCTCCCTTTGCTCCTTTGACCCTGCCACCACCCTGGTGCAGGCCCCTATCACCTCATACCTAGACTATTTCCACAACTTGCTAGTTGGTCTCCTGCCATAAGTCTCTCGCCACTCCAGTCCATCCTCAACTCAGCTGTCAAAAAGATCTTCCTAAAGTGTAAGTCTAACCATGTCATCCCCCCATTGAATAAGCTCCAGTGCTCCTTACTGCCTTCAATATTTAATATAAAATCCTTTGTTTGGCTTAAAGCTCTCCATAACCTGACCCTGTCCTTCTTTTCTAGTCTTCTTGCCCTGAGACCACCGCATTCCACCTACTGTATGATCCAGTGACACTGGCTTCCCTGACGCGCCTTGCCCAGGAGCTGCACCTCCTGACTCTGGGCATATTCACTGCTATTCTTTATGCCTGGAGCTCCTCCCTCCTCATCTTTGTCTACTGGCTTCCCTGGCTTCCCTCAGGTCTTCACTTAAGTCCCAAACCCTTCTCAGTTCTACTTAAAGCTAGTGCCTACCTTTTGTCAATTGTCTCCAATTTATCAATTATCTCTTATTTAACAAAATTGTTTGTACATAGTGTTTTGCATGTTGTTTCCTGCATTTGCCTGGTCTTTGAGAGCAGGGACTTATTGTATTTTGCCTTTCTTTGTGTCCCCAAGGCTTAGCACAGTGCCTGGTATACAGTATGTGCTTCTTGGCTGCCTTACTGGTAGTAATACAAAGTAGATGATTAATATTTCTTTTTTTTCCCCCTTGGAGACAATCAGGGGTCAAGTGACTTGCCCAGGATCACACAGATAGTTAGTGTATGAGGCCAGATTTGAACTTAGGTCCTCCTGACTCCATGGTCAGTGCTCTATCCACTGCACCACCTAGTTACCCAGATTAATAACATTTCATAACTTACTATAGGGTTTATGTGAATGGTGTCCAAACCATAGGTCTGCTTAGGGAATATTTCTGTCATCTGCAGCATACAATGACCTTATTCCTAAAATTCCATCCCCAATTCAGGAAGTGCACAATAATACCTATCAATCAATCAACAAGCATCTATTAAGCTCTTACTATGTGCCAGACAAACTTTGTATAAAGAAAAAAGTGAAACAATCCCTGCCTTCAAACAGTTTACATTCTAGTAGGGAAGACAACATATAAGCCCTCTTTGGAGCATGCTCAGTTGCCATTCTCAGAGACTTCATAGAAGTTTAGGGCAATCCTTCTTCTGGCTATGCATGACTTAGGGACTTGCCAGGGGAAAAAGATGGCTACTAAGTCTAAACTCTACAACTCTGTCACTCTCTCTTGCCTTCCTCCTGTAACAGGGTAGCTGGGCTATCTCTTCTCTCTGACTCTTTATGTTTGTTCTTTCTTCATCTTAGTTGGTAATCTTGGTGGCACAGCAGTTAGAGTACCCAGCCTAGAGTCAGGAAGACTCATCTTGTGAGTTCAAATCTGGACACACTTACTAGCTGTGTGACCCTGGACAAGTCATTCCCCACTTTCTCATCATCATTATGTACTGGAAAGTATTGGATTTAAAGTCATAGGACCTGGGTTCAAATCCCAACTCTCCCACTTGTATTTTCCTAAGCAGGTCAGTAACCTCTCTGGATTTTGCTTTCCCCTTCTATAATTTGAATAGACTTTCTGTTTGCCTCATTTTCTTCATCTGTAAAATGAGCTGGAGAAGAAAATGGCAAACCACTCCAGTATCTTTATCAAGAAAATCCCCAAAAGACATCACGAAGAGTCAGACACAACTGAAAATGACTCATCAACAACAGTCTTAGTTGAACTCATATCCCATGAGGGATATGTCCAAGATAGGCAGCAACCTTGTAAGTTTCAAAAGTCTGGAGATTTGGGGGTGTGGGGGTAGCAGCGGCAGCCAAAGGAATTCCAGTGGATGATGGCAAGGAAAGCATCTATACTGGGAGCAGAGAGTCACAACAAGGATAGAAGATAGAAGTTCAGAAAGTCAGTCAACTGAGGAGGGAAGTGGTTTCAAGAAGCGTGAACGCTGGTGTAAGGAAAGAAAGGCCATCTTTACCTGAAAGAACATCCAGCTTAACCATGGATTGGACAGCGCCTGGTGCTGAGGTGGAATGTGAAATGGCTAATCAGCAGCCTTTCCATTATTTTATATCTTAATTAGTTTACCAGACTCCCATAGATATGTTAAGTTGCCGGATCCTTTTTAAATTGTTCTGTTTAATGTATGTTGTTATTTTTCTAGCTTTACTGTTTGCTCTCTCTATAAGGACAAATTACCTGTCCCATATCTGATTCTTATTTGAATTGGGCATCCCTTTTATTTCCCCTTTGGTGAGACCCAGACATGAGCCATAATTCAAACTATAATTAACCTTGGGATACTAGGAGGAGGAGGAGTTGTTAGTCAAAGAGGGTGAGAATGGGAGCTTAATCTCCCTAATTAGAGGCCAGGCTTCTCCAGAGCTAAACCCACAAAAACCTCAATGACTACAGGATGTATTCAGGATAAGGAATGATGCAGGGTGTCTGCCTCTGCTAGTCTGAGCCCAATAAGTGTCTCTATGATAGATAGGGAGCAATTAGGTCACATAGTAGATAGAGTGCTGCCCCTGGAGTCAGGAGGACCTGAGTTCAAAACCAGTCTCAGACACTTATGAGCTATGTGACCCTGGGCAAGTCACTTAACCCTGTTTATCTTAGTTTCCTTGTGTATAAAATGAGCTGGAGAAGGAAATGGCAAACCACCTCAGTATCTTTGCCAAGGAAACACCACATGGGGTCACAGAAAGTTGAACATCACTGAAATGATTCAACAACAACAACAAATGAGATATAGAAATATGCAAAACCTATACAAATCTAATTCAAGGTAATCTTGGCAGAGAAAGCACTAACAACTTTGGGGAGGGGTGGGGAATCATGAAAGACCTCAATTAGAAGGCAACACTATTCACAAAGTCACAAAATAAAATAAAAATAAAAAGTGATAGTATAATACAACAAACATTTTTCTGGTGTGTTCATCATGCCACATAATTCATTGAATCATAAATTTAGACCTGGAAGGATCCTTAGGGATCATTGAGTCCAACACTCTCATTTTATAGATGAGGAAACAGAGGTCTAGGGAACTCAAGTGACTTGCCCAAGGTCACAAAGGTACTAAATGTCAAAGCCAGGATTCAAACTCAAGTCCTCTGATTCCAAATTCAGTTCATAGCCCACTGTACTGAGTTGTAACAGAGGAAACAACTACTGAAGCTTTGGCAATATCAGAGTTTTCTATGTGACTGGCCCAGGAAAGCCAAGAGCCCTCACACAAACATCAGTATACTTAACATTTCCTTCTCAAAGGCATAGGTATTTCATATCTAACCTATGGAATGTTGTCCCCATGTTTGCACACCTAGCTAAACATCACTGGTATTGGTTTTCTTTCCACCAGTGCAGATGAAAACTTTTCCCCAAATTATCATCATCATCATGTACTGGAAAGCACTGGATTTAAAGTTGGAGGATCTGAGTTCAAATCCTATCTCTTCCACTTGAATTTTCCTGAGCAGGTCAGTAATCTGTCTCTGTATTTGGCTTTCCTCTTCTATAATTTGAGTAGACTCTCTAAGGTCCCTTCCAACTTGAAGTCTACAACCCTAAAAGATCCCATGATCTTGTTGGATTCTTGTCTGAGTCTTGCCATCAAGCTTCCATTAAAGGTCCACTCAACACCCCTAAGGCCTTCTTCTGATTGTTTTTATATTTCAGGAGTAATAATGCAGCATTCTTTCTGTCCATATCTTATTGTTAACTCCTGCTATATGACTGAACCACATCCTTTCAACCACAACCCTTGAAAATATACTTTATACCAGCCCTGGAGTCAGGAGGACCTGAGTTCAAATCCAGCATCAGACACTGTGACACTGGGCAAATCACTTAACCCCAATTGCCCTCCCCCCCCAAAAAAAAGAAAATGTACTTTAAGTTACTTATCCCCAAAAAGTCGTTATTGGTAATATGCTGCAGACTTACTTGTACACACTATTCATCTTTCCATTGCCCTTAATGAAAACTACAAGTATGTTTCTTAGGGAATTTGGTTAGTGTCCTAGCAAGTGCTGAAACGATAGCTATAAAAAATGACCACTTATTTGTCTGGAATGAGGACAGTCCCTAATGATCACTTTATCCAGATTTCATGACCTGATTTGTTTTATTAGTGTTAAAGTAAGGCAAACAATTCTCTACCTAGCTTATGAACATATCATTCACCTGTTTAAAAAAAAAAACACTTCAGTAGCTCCCTATTCCTCCTAGACCAAAACACAAACTCAGAATCAAAGAATCATGGAATCCTATAAAGGGACAGAATCTTTGGATTCCTAGGCCCATCCGTTCCTGACCAAGAATCCCTTCTATAGTGTAACTGACATATAGCACAGGTTCTGAGTTCACTCTCTGAATCTCAACTCAAACTGGCAGGCTGGTGCCACTGCTCTCCTGAAAATTCCAGAGTTAGCCCTGAGGGTTATCCTTGAACCCTTATCAGTATGCTCCTCTATTAATTATCAGTTGATATCAATTAGCCAGACCAACAATTAGCATTTAGAAATGGGCATTTACTAAAGTCATATACTAAGAAGAGGTGGTACAAAATATTGTCCCAAACTGGAGGTGCAATCTGCCACAAATACATACAGAGTCCAGGGGAAAGTGGGCCCAAACATAGAGAGTAAATGTATCAAAAGGTTTAACTCATAGCTCCCAGTTGCTGGAAGTTCTTTTCTCTCCTTATAGGATTCTCATTAGGAGAACCCTAACCCTAAGTTCCCCTCAAGCATGGTATAGTGTTCTGTTTGGTTCTAATAGAATCCTGAACCTGAGTTTCTTCAGTGTGTTTAGTTCAGCATCAGCAAACTTGTTTTGGCCTGTGGGTCATCTATGGCCTACCCTTTGTTTTTTGTGAAGCCCACAAGCTCAAACTGATTTTTACATTTGTAGTTTGCCACTTCCTGGTCTATTTTATCCTCACTTTCCAGTGCAGATGTTGCCATCAGCCACAACTGTGACCAGAATACTTACTACTGGACACCCTCTGAGAAGTCCCATATCTTCCAATTCTTTGAAGTTCACAAGGTCATCCTCTGGTTGAAAGTGTAGGAAAGGAAACAAAAGCTCTCTCTCCTTATTTCGCCCAAAGGCACTCCCTCTCGAAGGCATTGCTTGGAACTGCTTTCCACTGACATGTTGGCTGCTAGAAGTACCCGATTCCAAACTAGCTTATTGTTTTCATAGGAAGCCCCACATGGCATAACCGAATCTCCCCAGACAATCCCAATATACTTTCTGTGTAGAATCATTTCTTTCTGTTCAATATGTTTGTCTTCTTCCAAATTGATTAAGGACTTAGTTTGATGAACTTCCAGCAAGGAATGTTCAAATTACAGAATAATTTTGCTCATTTCACATGCCAGCAAGGTTATGCGTAAGATTCTGCAAGCTAGACTTCAGCAATATGTGAACTAAGAATTACCCAGAAGAGCACACGGCTTTGGAAGAGGCAGAGGAACCAGAGACCAAATTGCGAGCATTCACTGAGCTATGGAGAAAGCAAGGGATTCCAGAAAAACATCTATTTCTGTTTCATTGACTACACAAAAGCCTTTGACTGTGTGGATCACAACAAATTGTGGCAAGTCCTCAAATAGAAGGGAGTACCAGATCATCTTACTTGTCTCCTGAGGAATGTGTATACAGGCCAAGAAGCAACATTTAGAACTGAATATGGAACAACTGATTGGTTTAAGATTGGGAAAGGAGTATAACAAGGCTGTATATTGTCACCTTATTTATTTAACTTATATGAAGAGTACATCATGTGAAATGCCAGGCTGGATGAATCAAAAGCTGGAATTAAGACTGCAGGGAGAAATATAAACAATCTCACATATGCAGATGATACCATTCTGGTAGCACAAAGTGAAGAAGAATTAAGAAGCCTCTTGATGAGGGTGAAAGAGGAGAGTATAAAAGCTGTCTTGAAGCTTAACGTTTAAAAAAAAAATCCTAAGATCTTGGCAACTAGTCCCAAAACTTCCTGGCAAATAGAGGGAGAAGAAATGAAAGCAGCATCAGATTTTATATTCTTGGGCTCAAGGATTACTGCAGACAGCAACTGCAGCCACGAAATTAAAATATGCTTGCTCCTTGGAAGGAAAGCTATGGCAAATCTGGACAGCATACTAAAAAACAGAGACATCACCTTGCCAACAAAGGCCTATATAGTCAAAGGTATTTTTTTTTCCCAGTAGCAATTTATGGCCATGAAAATTGGACTATAAGGAAAGCTGAGTGCTGCAGAATCAAAACTTTTGAATTGTGGTGCTAGAGAAGACTTTTGAAAGTCCCTTGTACAGCCAGAATATCAAATCAGTCAATATTTATAGAAATTAATTCAGGCTGCTCACTGGAAGGTGAACTTCTAAAGCGGAAGCTTAAATACTTTGACCACGTAATGAGAAGATTGGACTTACTAGAAAAGACCTCCATGTTGGGAAAGATTGAAGGCAAAAGGAAAAGAGGACAGCAGAGGATGAGATGTATAGATAGTATCATGGAAACAACCAACATGAACTTGGAAAGACTTTGAGAGATAGTGGGAGGATAGAAGGGTCTGGTGTGCTGTGGTCCATGGAGTCACGAAGAGTTGGACAGGACTAAACAACAGCTATTTGATGCCTTTGATTGAATGAGTGATTCAGTAGAGGTGTTGTCAACTGATAAAGGTATCAGAACCAGAGCATCTTGCTTTATTAAGTGAAATGGGATGGTTGATTGAATGACTCAATTGACCTCCGCCATTATAGATTAGTGGTCATACAGTCTTCCTATAAAGACTTCTAGTGAGGAGGAATCCACTGTCTCCTAAGGCATACAACTTTACTTTCAAAATAGCTCTAATTATTACACAGTTCTTCCTTATTTCTTTGTTACCTCTACGAATTGCTCCTGGTTCTCCCCTCTGAGGCCAAGCTGAGCAAGATCCATCCTTCTTCTGTGGGGCAGTCCTTCAAGCATTTTAAGCCAACTCTCATGTGCTTCTATTCCTCTCCCCCAAGTCTTCTCTCCTCAGAACTACGTTAGCAAACTCATTTTATTTAATCAACTTCATGTGACATGATCGCTTCACCATGCTTGCACTTTGCTCTGGCTGCTGTGCTCCTAAAATCTAATGGACCAAACTAACCAAAATACTCGATGTGATCTGAAACAGGGCAGAGTCCAGTAGGACTAACTACCCCCTCTGTGTTCTGGACACTATGCTTTGTTTATGCACCACACAATCTCATCATTTTTCTGATGATTATATCCAGGGTATGGTGGAGACAGCTAGCACATCTTGGAGTACCCACTGTTAAATTTTCAGTGTGAACATTTGTACCTCAGAAATTGGCAATCACTACAAATCAGGGCTTGATTTATTGTTTTGTTGATTGTTTAGGCTTTTAGAAAGTGTTAATAATGCAGATCAAACTTTAAAATATGTATACTTTATTTTCTTTAGAGCTCAGTTACCAGCATTTACCAGCATCCCTCTATTGCTCTATAAACACTGCTTAAGCTCAGCAGAAGTGCAATGGAAGGCTCAGGGAATAAAATTACCACCCCACTAGATGCCTATAGAAGTGATTGTAGACTAATGATAATAATAGTAATAATAATTGGCACTTATATAGCTCTTTAAAGTTTGCAAAATGTTTTACTTCCATTATCTCATTGAGCCTTATGACACCCCTGACTATATCATACTTCTGAATCACACTGAGCTTCCAATATCTCACATCTTTTTCAGATGAACTGCCATCTAGCCATACCTGCTCTATCTCATACTTGCAGCATTCATATTCTTTTAAATATGGGTGTAAGATTTTGCATTTATCCCAAATTCATATTTAAGAACTTCCACATGCTACAGCTAATCTACCTGTCTAGCCTCATTCATTCATATTATTCTTTCAAACACTTTGCACTACTAACCTGGACTGACTAACCATTCATGGAACATGACATTAGCATGCATTTGCCCAAGATTCACTCCCTCTTCATCGCTGCCTCTAAGAATCGTTATCCTCCTTCAAGGCTCTGTTTAGATGCCACTTTGTCCATGAATCCAGTATCCTACTTCTCCCCTCCCCCCACTAAGCCTTTTTCCCCCACTAAAATTATTTTATATTTATTTGTATATAGATGATAAATTATATCCCAACTGTCTCCCTCTATCCACCTCCAGGCTTTTGTTTTGTCTTTTTATCCTCAGCACTTAACATCTCTAGGTCTCAGTTTCCTCACTTGAGGGAATTGGACTATATGACCTCTCACATATCTCTAAATCTACAATCCTCAATTTACACTTGAATTCTGTTATCAACATTCCCTTCTCACTATCTGGAAATATGGAAAAGTAGGCTAAAATGTCTATCTCCTCCCACTGCCTAGCATGGGATTCACAGTAGATGCTTGGCAAAAGTTGATTGAATTGAATTGAATTGAACTGAATTTTGCAATCCATTCTGTAGTTCAGATAGGGTCCAGTAGGTGGCAGGAGTAACCCGAAGACAAAGTCTCACCATTGTGAAGCCAGCAGTTTTTCATTGTGTGTGATGTTTCCTTCTTCTCTGATCTGATGATTGTGAAAGCAGTTTTAGTCTTTCAAAAACACCAGACCCAAACAAACAGAAACTAACTCCATCCTGCAGCTAAAGAAAAGCTAGGACTGACAAGTCCGTGGACCCTCCTGTCCTTAGACCACCCTCCATGTTATATTTCACCAGGCAGCTAAGATCTGAGGGCTTCCCTCTAAAATGGTTTCCTGGACAGAGACCCACCACCCGCATCACCAGCTCAGACTTTGGTTGTGCAGAAGGGACAGACGTTGTCATTAAGAGTGGACGAATGAATCCCACCACCCTATTAGTCATGCTATGGATGGTTCTGAAGGACCCTGATTAAGCCTCTCTTATGACACCCCTCCCCCAGAACCTCCCTCGCTGCAGGGCAACTCCTGAGTCATTGAATCCAAACCCTTTTCCAAGCTGTCACTCCCATCCAAGTATCAGAACTCTCTGAAGCAACTGTCACTAACTAGACCCCGCCAGATTGAACCAGCTCTCTGCCAAAGGTTCTCAGCATTCAACTGCATCTGTTTCAATTTTATTTCTGATCTGATGATATTGTAAAAAGAGAACAGAGGAAACCACAACACTTTTTGCTAGCATTGTATTCCTTTTTCCCCCTGCCATCAAACTCAGGCTGGATATTTCTAGGTTTAGTGAGACTTTTTTTGTTTTTGGATGAACTCCATAGGGTAGCTAGATGAGGGTCAGAATCCTGCTGTCCTAGTGTAGGAGCCGCATTTAAGAAAAATATAGATAAACTGGATAGCTTTCAGAAAAGGACAATTAGGATTCTGATGAGCCTGGACTAACTGTGAGGACCTGGGGAAGTAATTTAATCTCTTTGAGTCTCAGTTTCCTCATCTGTAAAATGATTATAATAGTAGCTTCACAGACTCAAAGCAAATAATGATGCATATAAAGTGCTTTGCCAACCTTCAAGTGTTTTATGGATGATGAGGGTGGTGGTGGTGGTGGTGGTGATGGTGATGATGATGATGATGGTGATGATGATGGTGATGGTGATGATGATAGGACTGTGGTAGGAATGATGAATATGTTGATCAAGTGATCTGAAAATTGAAGACACTGGGGAGGTTGAACTTGGAGGAAGCATTGGACATTAAGGACTGTGGTATAAGATGAATTCAATTTGTTTTGTCTAGACTCAGAGGGAAGAACCAAACTGTGAAAGCAGCTAAGAGGCAGAATTAAGTTTGACAAAGGGATACATTTCCTAAACTCTTTGATATTGTTCAGTCTTCTGACTCTTTGTGACCCCATTTGGAGTTTTCTTGGCAATGACACTGGAGGAAATTGCCATTTCCATCTCCAATTCATTTTACAGATAAGAAACTGAGGCAAACAGGGTTAAGTCATGTAGCTAGTAAGTGTCTGAGGCCAGATTTGAACTCTTTGAGTTCAAACTTTGAGTCTTCCTGACTCTATCCACTGTGCCATCTAGCTGCCTAAATTCTAGAGCTGTCCAAATGTGGACTGATAATCTGAAGTCAAGTATCATAGACTCGAAGTTGGAAAGCCCCTTAGAGGCACTCCAGAGGTCTCTTCAACTTACAAATGAGAAACCTAGAAGGGTTAATTGACTTGCCCAAACTCACACAGCTACTAAGTGAGATTACAGGATTTTGGACTCATGGGCTCTGGCTCCAAATGCAGCATACTTAGGTAAGGGATTCTCCCTCATTTCAGGTTTTTCAGCAAAAGTTGGATGACTATTTGTTGGGCATAGTGTAAATGAGGTTCTTATTCTGGTACAGCTTGGATTAGATGGCCCCTTATGTTCTTTCTGCTTCTGAGATTCTGTTCTTTTATAAAGGAGGGGTATTGCCTCAAGCCTGGTACTACTGTAGAGTGGCCAGGGAAGGGCACATCCTTGCTAGGTAGTGGGTCAAGAAGATAGTAGGTCAGGGAAGAAGGATGTAAGTAGCTCTAGCCAACTAGTGACTTTAAAAAAAAAAGAAAAAAAAACCCTGAGGCTTATTACATGCAATCAACCCTAAGACCTCCCCACCCACACCCCGCCCTCCAATCTCCAAGGCTCAGCACCCTCCCTTTTCCACATACACTCCCTTCAGGCTCTCCTATTGTGTGACTTCCTTACCCCAACCTGGCTCCAACTTGATTTCACCTGTACAAAATTGTTTGGGCTGGCACAGGGCGTGATTTGTCCCAGACCCAGCACCCCCTGGTTCCATTCCTTGACTTAGCTAAAGTCAGTAGGTTTCCCCTGCAGCCAGATGAAAATCTCCATTTAATGCTGACTATCCTCAGCATTAAAACTCAGCCTGTAAAATGTTTCCTTACATGAGCACTAGTAACCCTTAATATAAGCAGAAGTTATTGAAGGAATTAATACATCTTAACATCATGCCAAAGTAAGACAGCCTCATTAGATTGGAAGTGGATTGGGATGAACAGAAGCAATAGTCAAAAAAGGAGAGCCTGTACATATCAATTTCACACTTATTACCTCCTGTGAAGCAGGACCAGGTGTGCTTTGTAAATGAACTAACTAGGTGTGCCATTTGTCCATTGTTTTGAGTCATGGAAATGTGCTACATTGACCTTGTTCTCCAGGCTCTCTCATGAGAACTTGGACCATTTTATGTGAGCACCAAGCCAGTGGCATCAGCTTTTGCCTGAACCTATTCCAAATGACTTCACATCCAAATAAGTCAAGTGAGGAATAGAATGATTCAACCTTCCATGTGGGAACTTCCAAAACTATAAAAGAGGCCCTACAAAAATAAGAAGTTTTGCTGCCAACCTAGTCAAACTAATTTAATGGAACTTATTTCATTTCAATTCTTGTGAATAGAGACTGAACCTATGTGTTTCATTGCTATCCCAGAAGAGGAAAACTCCCTCTACTAGTACAGATAGTGCTGTAGTACCTTCTCCATAATTTAACAGTCTTAGCTGTCTGACAGTTTCAAAGATTAAGTGACTTGCCCAGGCTAAATGAAGCCAAGATGTGTCAAAGATGACGCATACCCTGGTTTTCCTGACTCTAAGGCCTACACTCTATTCACTAAGCCACACTGCTTCTCAAGTCAACAAACATTTATTAAGTGCCTGCTGTATACCAGGTATGGTTCATTTACTAAGGCCAACCAAGGAAGTTGGGTTTTTGTTGTCGTTGTTGTTGTTTAAGGCACTGGTTGGCTAGAGTTACCTACACCCTTCTTCCCTTATCTGCTATCTTCCTGCCTCACTACCTAGCAAGTATGTGCCTTTCCCTGACCACTCTACTGTAGTACCAGGCTTGAGACAATAACCTCCTTCATAAAAGAATAGAATCTCAGAATCAGAAAAGACATACAAGGTACAAATTAGGTTCCAGAAGTTCATTTGTGAATTTGTGAAATGATTGTTTTCCCATATAAATATTATAAGTGATGGTTAGGTTCCCAGAAAAGTGGTTAGGTAACCCACAAAAGCTTATTTAATCTATGGTATAACTGAATAGTATTATTACAGTACTATAAAAACCTGAATTTCATTTATAACTTTGCTTCTATGAGAAAACTCATTCCCATTTCCCAGTTCTCAATACCAGAAGCTTTTTTCACCACTACTACATCTGCCCCATCCTTCTCCCTATTAAATCCTAAAATCTCCCCTTCTTCCCCTTTTATTACCAGGCCACAGTAGTGGAAATAGGACTCCCAAACCTAGAGGAGTATCAGAGAGGGGATAGGGATAGAGGGATCCCAAGAATCTTCAGTAGCAACAAGGAGTAGAGAATGATCCTAAATATAATCAGCCCTGAGAGGAAAGGTATAGGTGCCAGACCTCTGCACATGGGTGAGTAGGGAGAAGGATTCCAACAGCTGCAGTGAAAAGATGGGTCCCTAATTAGGGTTCAGTTAGTGTATGGGACATTTCTAAGTCATCTATATATATGTAGCATCCTCCCTTCCTGGCTGAGGATTAGACGAGTCTGGATGCTGATTAGAAGAGACAGAGAGGGAAGTGACAAGACACAGAAGCCAAAGGGAATGTGTTGTGGGAGAGTTTCAAGGTCAGGGCTGGGAGAAAGATGAATGACAGCTGAAGGAGCAGTCCTCTGTGGCAGGGCCTGCCTTTGAGTTCATTGCCCCTGCTCCATGCAATAAATTAGCCATGGAGAGAAATAGTCAAGGATCCCTGCCAGCTGCAGAACACCAAGTGGAAAAACACCAGCTGCACAATTCCCCCAGATCCAGACTGTGCCCAGGTGGGCTGTGCTATGGGGTACAGAGGGTTGGTTGGTGATAATATTGGACATGTATGTTAATTTCTGCATTGGGGAGATTTTAATGACTTCCAAATTTGAGATACCTGCCACTGAGAATTTCCAAGGCTGAACATGAATACCTTGAACTTATCCTAAAACTCCTAGATTTTGAATCAGTCCTTATACAAGGTTGGGGCTGCCTAAATTTCAGAAAGCTACAGGTATGCATCCATATGGTAGACGTTTTATTGTATATTGTTTTATTCCTCTAATTGATTCTGTACACCCCCCCAAAAAAAAAACATTATATGCAGTAAGCATGTCTTTTTCCACTGGTAGCTGACTCCATAATACCACTACCATCATGTAATTAAGTTTCAGTAAAATATAACAGATTAAGGGAAGAGGCAGAGTTTCCAGTAGGTGGAGGCTCAAGAGCTAATTATAATTGGATAAATCCACACTAATCACATCCCTTAGACTAATAAGAATAGCACAGCCACCCAGAGAGAGATGAAGTTGGGGAATATAAAGTTTCCTACTCTCTGAGAACCATAAAGAGTTTGGAATACCCCAAAGAATGGGCAGAGTGCTTACATCTATGGTGAATGTAGGATTTCCCAGGGCCCAGTCCTTTTTAGTGGATAGGATCAGGTTAGTGGCTAGCAATGCCACCTTGTGGCTAAATATACACTGTGTAATGGAAAACAAATCTATACACCAGACTTCCATTAGTGCTGAAACTCCACAATGTCCTGTTCTGATGCTTCATTGTGGCATGCAGGCAACCCATGCTCCTCAAAGACCCTAGATGAAGCATAAAACAAAGGTGTTCACTATTTTGCTGGCAATCTAGCATAAAGTATAAGCTAAAGCAGGATTTCCTGTGAATAGTCCTGTGAATAGCAATGTGCTGGTTGCATCAAGCCCTATAGCATTGAAAGACCTCCTGGAAGAGATCCTGGAAGATTATTCAAAAGGAAGGCTTAACCATTTACATACTTGGGAAAAGCTAAGTGGATGAAGAATGCCAGTTGCTCAGATTTAATTTATCTTGAACCGATGTTCCAAATGGACAATGCTTTGAGCTTAGAATTAAGCAGAAGGAGAAGAGCAAGCTGGATTGTCTTTAAGAAATTGCAAAGCTAGGGGCAGCTAGGTGGTACAGTGGAGAAAGCACCGGCCCTGGAGTTGGGAGGACCTGAGTTCAAATCTAGCCTCAGATGCTTACTAGATGGCTGTGCGACCCTGGACAAGTCACTTAACACCCATTGCCTCAAAAAAAAAAAGAAAGAAATTGTGAAGTTCTTTTAATGATCCCAAACTTCTCCCCAAAATAAGTCTATCTTTTTAATATCAATATTCTTCCAATATCATTACATATCTATGAGACAGGGACTACAAGTCTCCAAAAAATGAAAAATTCTTATCAAACCCAGAGCAATGAAAAGGTGTATGGTGGGTGTAAGCAGAGTGTAACATATAACAAATAAGAAACTCCTAAGAGGAATAGGAGTAAGCGAGATAATCATAAAAATGTATGATGAAGGAAAAAAAAACATGGACTAGTGGCACAGTAAAGACAAGGTAGACAGGCTGAGTATTCTACTAGTATTCTCATGGTTTTAGGAGAAAGTGAGGAAGGCCTCAGGACACTGGGTGAACTCCTTTCGGAGCACTAGTGGGAGGACATGGGCAAGAGTCATATGAGATGGGCAGTCATAGATGGGTTGTAAGCTGGACCCTTGAAGGCAATGTCCCACTAATAAGATCCTAAGTGCATTTGAATATTTGAAAATGTTGACCATCCCAGCACGTGGGGGCTGTCTCTTCCACTAACAATCCTTCTTGAATAGGAGAGTGACATTCTAGCCCTAGACCATCTCAGGTACTGGGTTCGGAAGCCTCTTTACCCAGGAAACTCCTGCCATATTTGCAAACCCCACCTACTCGCAAAAGAGGTATTTGTAAAGTCCCTCGCACAGTTCCTGGCACATAGTAGGTGACTAATAAATGCTTGTTCTCTTCTCCCTTCCCTTCCCCCTGCTTCAACACACCATCTGAAATAAGCATCAGCCTATCAGCCCTCCATAACCGCTAAACTCCCAGACTCTGGTTCTCTCAGCCAAGATAGCATCCAGGAGCAGAGCCTCAGACACCAGGAGCAGCTACTTGGTACAGAACCAAACCTAAAGTCAAGAAGACCTGAGATCAAATACTGACTCACATATTTACTAGTTATGTGACCTGGACAAGCCATTTAACCTCTCTTGGCCTTATTTTCTTCATCTGTAAAATGGGACTAATAATAGCACTTACTTCATGGGCTGTTTGTGAGGATCAAATATGATAAAATCTATAACCCTGAAAGTACTATGTAAATACTATTATGGCCCCACCAGGAGTGACATGCAAAATATCCTCTGTGTGAGTATGTATCGTTTTGGGATAAGCAAAAGAACTGTAGCCAGATGAGAGCTAAGTCAGACCCCTGAAGGGACCCAAGTCCTAGGGATTTACTGATGCAGACACCCAGCCTGATGTCCCTCCTGGTTCAAAACCTTCTTCCTTTGCATTTGAGAGTCTAGTCTGATGCCATCATTCACCACCACAGGATTCTGGAAGATCAGAGCCCTATTCATTTGGCTATCAATAAAGCTGTCACCTTCTCCTCCCCTGATCCCAGTGATTCAGAGCTTCAGTCTACTAAGGTAAAAAAGCCCCTTTCCCAACCACAAAACCCTGACCTCCCATCCCCATCCACTTTAAGCCTACTCCTCCCAAGTCAATGCCTTTGCTTTCTTTCTATTGTGCTCTCTAGAACCATGCACTATTGATAACAAAATTCATGTCTTCCTAGACTGCTTTCTCTCACATGTACTCAGGAAAACCCAGACCCCTCGGGATGATGTTTTATCCCTCGCTAGTTTCTCAAGTACTCACTGTTCTTACTCTTGTGATTCTTACATATAGGACCTTAAAGAAAAAAGGCGCAGTCTTGCACTGTGCTCCTTGTAACTACTTCCAAATCCTCTGTCTACTGCCATTACTCAGTTACTGGGGTGGGGTCACTGGGGGGGAGTAGTCAAGGGCGCCAGAGCCACCTCACACTGTCTGAGGAAAGCTGGTTGTTCAATTTCAGTATGGAAATCAGCAAATGCTACAAATCATTGATTTATTGTGTTGTCTAGACTAAAGAAAGTGATGGATAAAATGTTAAACTTTAAAAAGTTTAATGAACACTTAAAAGAGGAGAAGAATTTAAAAGTCTAAACTTAAAAGTTTCTTGTGCACTCCCCTATACACTTTTTTTTCAGAGAGCTGGGTGTTAAACATTTACCAGCATATCCCTGAGTCCAGTGGAAAGAGTGATGAAGTTGGAGTCACAGGATAAGAGCTCTGCTACTTAATACTTGTGTGACTTTAGACAAGTGGTTTAACCTCTCTGGCCCTCAATTCCCTTATCTGTAAAATGAGGGGTTTGGACTAGATGACCTCTAAGGTTCCCTCCAGGTATGATCTTTCTCCTATTCCAGGGCAGTATAATATAATTAAAAGAACACTTCTCTGGTACCAAAAAACCTGGGTTTAGATCCCACTTCTGATGCTTATTTGTATGATCTTGGGCAAGTCACTCAAATTCTTTACACTCCAATTTCCTAATCCATAAATGAAGATAGTTCCTGAGTTTCCTTCCATTCAAGGTCTGTAACTCTACTTACAATTCCTTCCCCACCATCATGGATACCATCATGAATGTAGACACTTTTCTTTTTTGTCCTCACCTCCTTCAGAAATCCCTACCCTCCTCGTACCAGTGCCCCCAAGTTAACTTTTGCTGCTACATCTGGATGAGTTCCTACCCCCATTTTCAGGGTAAGAAGAGATGTGTTAGGGCTATACCAACTTACATCTTGAAAAACATTCTCACATAGGAACTAGGTTATAAAACGTGGTTAGATTCTATAGTCTTATATCCTATAGTCATATATAATTATGGACTAAGAAGGTATGTGTAGGCTGGCCAGAGAATCTAACCATGACCTAGAGCATTATTTCTCTTGGAAAATATGTCCTGAGTTCCAAATAACTGACTTGAAAGCCTTTGGACTACAACCCATTTGTAAGGTGGGTAGGGTAGAAGAGGTACCTCTGTCTTGTAACACTACTACCCAGAAGCAGAGGTGATCTTGACAGAATGTACATACAAATAGCTTCCAAATTAAAAGAAGGAGGCAAAATGGAGTCAATGAATCTATTCCAACTAAAGCATTTGCTATTCCTAATAGTTACAAAGCAAAAGTCTGTTGTCTTTTAGAATAGAGTATATCAATTCCCTGTCCCAAAGTAGACCATGGGCATTAAAAGAATGGAGTTTGATGCCTATGAGAAGTCATTTGAAGTTGAAGAATCTTTATGATAGAATAATGGTTGATTTTGTTGGAAGCATTACAAATAAATCCACTCACATTTGGAGGAACATAAAAATTTCTATTAAATTTATAAATTAAACTAAATCTGAAAATGTAATAAATAAGAACATAGAGCACCAAAATGAGGACAATACCTACTGAACCCTAATGTAACTTGCCTCTTTAAATCCATGAGTCCTTTTTTTTTTCAGCAGACCATTTTTAGAAGGGTAATATCACCTTTCTGAATATGTCTGTCAAATGGCATTCTGCTCAGCTAGGTGGCTCCACAGACAGAACGCTAGCCATGGAGTTAGGAAGACCTGAGCTCAGATCCAGCCTCAGACATTTACTAAATGTATGACCATTGGGCAAGTCACTTAAACTCTGTTTGCCTCTTTTTGGAGATAATAACAACACGTATCTTCCAGAGTAGTTATGAGAATTAAATGAGATAATATTTGCAAAGTGCTTTATAAATCTGAAAACACTATATTAAAAAAATGCTAGCTGTTATTACCTATTCTTCAAGGCCCATCTCAAATGCTGCTTCTGACAAATATCCTTCCCTAAACTCCCCAATTCTAAATAATCTCTCCTTCATCTGATCCCCTGATACTTTGTGTTCTTATTCATGAATTATATTCTAGTTTGTATTTTTTTTCATACATGTCCCATCATCCCTACTAGCACAAAGACTGTGATTTTATCCTTGTCTATCCTCTAGTGTGTAGGATAGTGACTTGCATATAGAAGGTGCTCTATAAATGGTGAATGAGTGAATGGGTGACTGGGATTTCCAGACTGCATATTTCATAGCACAGTACACATTTTTGTCACTCGACTCTCATTTGATGATTTCTTACGTACCCAGAAAAGGCCCAAATTATCAAAAATTAACCAAAAATATACACAGAACACAACCTTGACAAGATCAAAACTCTCCCTTCTCAAAAGCTGAGCCTTTCTTAACTAGGCTACAAAAATGTTGGCAGGCTTCCACAGGAATTCAAAAATAGTATTTTCATAGCTAGATGGTTCACACATTTTTCCATGAATATATTAGAAACAGACTTAGAAGGATTAAAACATTAATAGAGAAAAATCAACTCAAATGTAATATAAGCTCATGATGATTTATCCACAAAGTGCTTTTTTTCCCCCTCATTAGACTCTGTCTAAATATTTGGGTTAAATGATGATGACTTTGGATGATAGAGGCAAATATAGTCCATATGACATTCAAAATAAAAGGGATAAAAATGGTTCCATGAAAATAAAGCTAGCTCGTGATTTGGGAGTAACAAAAGAACCAGTTCATCAGAGAGGCATCAGCTTATAGCTCCTCAAGCTACAAGTTTGAGGATGTATGGGGTAGTTAGGGATAATTAGTACCTCTGGTGCAAGGGCTTGCTGGGACCTTTTCAGGGCTGCCTATGCACCTTTGATGTCTACCTGTCACCCAACTCTCACCTGTGGCTCCAGGAAGCTGTAGCATGTGCAGGGCCACACTCCAGTAAAACTGTCTCAGCAGTCGGGCTAAACCAGGTTGAGGGTAACCAACAAGCCTTGAACCCGTTGATGAGTTAGGGAGGTATCTACCTCAAGCATATGAAGACTTCCCCAGTGGAATGGGAGGATGAGAACAATTTATTCCAACAGCTATGAAGACATCTGAAGCAGGAGCCATGGTGCCGTTACAGCTTTGTCAGACATCGAAGATGCCAACATCATCTGCTACACTGGGCTATCACCAGTCATCTTGACTTTTGTCCTGCCACTGGACTTGGATGGTTCTGGAAGAAAGAGTGAGGCTGGAGAATTTGCACAACTCTGCCTCACTTAAATCCAATTCACGCTCAAGTCAGGACATCATCCCGTGATGTCATTGGTCCTCTTCAAAAATAAAGAACCTAGGAGCAGGTGGGTGGCACAGTGGATAGAGCACCGGCCTTGAAGTCAGGAGGACCTGAGTTCAAATCTGGCCTCAGACCAAACACTTGACACTTACTAGCTGTGTGACCCTGGGCAAGTCACTTATCCCCAGTTGCCTAAAAAAAAAAATAAGAACTAACAACAAAAACAGCTCTGTAAGTCTGTAGCAAGAAAGTTATGAGAGTAACAATTCACATTTACAGAGTACCTTCAGTAGGCACAGTGCATTCTTCATGGCACCATTGTAAAATAGTACAAATAGTATTGTCCTCATTTTGCAGATGACTAAATGGAGCCTCAGAAAAGTTAAGTAAGCAGCAGAGCTCATACCCAAACCCAGGTCTTTCTTTTCTCAGTAACACATTGGAGTACAATTTGGTTCAACGCATATTTATTGAGTATGCTCTGCAGAAAATACAATGATGAATAAGAGATCCATCATTACCTTAATATCAATAATACCTCCAAGGAGTTTACAACCTAATAACGGACAGAGATCCAAATAATAGTTGTCCAAATGACATGTGATAATAGCATGGAGGAGGTACAAAGAAAGAGCTATGACAGACTTTAAAAGAGTCGTCTCATTCATGCCTTCCTGGAAGGCATCTTTCGTGAAGGATGGGGCTATGAGCAGTAGATCTGATGGAAGGGTGTGGGGAAGAGAGTCACTGTAGGCATGGGGAAGCAACATGAGAAAGTCCGAGACAAAGGATGGGACAAGTTTGAAAAATGGGGAGTAGTCCACTTGGCAGGAGCCTAGAACATGAAGGAGAATAATGAGTGATAAGGCTGACAAAGTAGGGTGAAGTCTGATAGAATGCTAAGATAAAAAGTTTGGATTGTATTCAGTGGTTAATACGGAACCATTACAGGCTTTGAGCAGGGAAGTAATATAATCAGCATAGTTCATTAGGAAGATTTCTTTGATAATGATATGTGAGATAAATTGGAGGGAAAATCTAAAGACAGAGACCAATTAGGAGGCTATACTCAGGGCAGCTAGGTGGAACAGTGGTTAGAGTGCCCAGCCTGGAGTCAGAAAGACTCATCTTCCTGAGTTCAAATCCAGCCTCAGACACTTAGTAGCTGTGTGACCTTGGGCAAGTCACCTAACCCTGTTTGCCTCAATTTCCACATCTGTAAAATGAGCTGGAGAAGGAAATGGCAAACCACTCCAGTATTTTTGTCAAGAAAACACTTCATGGGGTCCCGAAGACTCAGACATGACTGAAAGGACTGAACAACACTAGTAACTCAGATGAGTTGTAATAAGGTCCTGAAATAAGCTTGTGGCAGAGGGGGGGGAAAGTAGAATATAGATGTTGGATATTGGAGAGTGAAAATCCATAGTAATGTTTTATTCTATTTTAATAGGGGAAACTTGGATATATATTCTAGGCAGAAAGGAAGAAACCACAGGACAGGGAGGGGTTGAAAATATAAGAGGAGGGGCAGCTAGGTGGCACAGTGGATAGAGCTCCTGCCTTGGAGTCAGGAGGACCTGAGTTCAAATCTGGCCTCAGACATTTGACACTAGCTGTGTGACCCTGGGCAAGTCACTTAATCCTGATTGCCATATATATGTATGTATATGTATATGTGTATATATATGTATATGTGCATATATGTATATGTATATATATGTATATGTGTATATATGTATATGTATATGTATATATATGTATATGTATATGTATATGTGTGTGTATATGGCACACAAATACACATACATACATATATATGTATATGTATATACACATACACACACATATATATATATATACACATACACACACATATATATGTACCAAAGGAGATAGAAGGGACATATATATATATATATATATATATATATGTACCAAAGGATGTAGAAGGGCATGAGGTGAGGAACACAGATGGCTATGGCCACCTCTTCTGTAGCTTGATGGGGAGAAAGGGGTGTGAGAGAGAGAAGACAATCAATGATAAGGTTTTAAGCCTGAATAATTGGAAGAAACCAAGAATAAGAAAAATTAAGAAATCTGCAGGGTGGGGGTGGGGGAATGATGAGTCCAGTTTTAGAAATGATGAGTTTCTTTTAATTTTAAATTTTTTATTATTCTGAACTTAAGAAATACATCAGGTATTTCCATAACAAAGCAAAATAGAAAAAAAGGATTGTACCTGAAACTGCAGATATATTATGTACAACTTGCTATTCCTTTTAAATATACAAAAAGTTATCATGTAACTTCCTTTTTTTCCCCTTCCCAACCCCCCCACCCTCCATGGATATCATTAGACACAAATACATGTGTGTGTGTGTGTGTGTGTGTGTGTGTGTGTATGGGTATATATGTATATGTGTATATATATATGTTTTATATATTTTTATGCATGTATATGTATTGTGTGTATATATACATATAGAGATATATGCATATACAAATATACATATACACACACACACACACACACACACACACACACACACACACACACATATATATATATATATATATATATATATATATATATATACGTATCTCTTCTTTCCCTGGATGTAAACAGTATCTTCTTTTATAGGACCTTTTGTTATTTATAATATTTAGAATGACTTGTTCGCTCAGAGTTGTTCTTAAAACATTATTGTGTACAACATTCTTAGAGAAATGATGAGTTTTAAGTATCAAGGAGACTCTTAGCTATGAAAGGGAATATTATATTCAGTTAGAAACACAGTCCTGGAGATCTAGGGAGAAGTCAGGCCTTGAGAAAGGGATTTGAGAGTTATTCACATAAAATGGTAATTGAAACATAGAGAGGAGCTGAAATCACCATAGCAGAGAGTGAAAGAAGAAGAGGAAGAAGCTGTCACAGTCTCAGGGGTTCTCATATTTAGAAAACAGGAAGAGGTAGAGGAGCTAAAGAAGAAACTATCACAGAGGTAAGAGGAAAACTAGAAAAGTGTGCACACTTAGGGAACCAAGAGAGGAGATGGTATAAAAAAAGAGAAGGTGGACACTGGTGTCAAGTGCTACACAAAAGTTAAAGAAGAGGTAGACTGAGGTATTTAGAGGTAGACTTAGTATTTAGCACCTATGAAGGCATTGCTGACTTTTAATAGAATAATTTCAGTAGAATGGTGCAAATGGAAGCCAGACTGTAAAGAGTGAGTGCATGCTAAGAAAGTAAAAATAGATTATAGAATATCTTGCTAGGAATTTGGCAGAGAAGGAATTTTAAAATTTGGTAACTTGAGAGGGAAGAAGCCACTTCTTATTTTATTCTCTTTTAGAAGAAGAGACCTAGGCATATTTCTAAGCAGAAAGAAAGAAATCTGTGGGCAAGGAAAGATTGAAAAAAGGAGGAGATGATCAATGGAGGAAAGTCCCAACAGAGGTGGAAGAGGTTGGGGTCAAGAACACGGGTAGCCAGATGGACCTTGGCAAAGAGCAGAGCTACCTCTTCTGCTGAATAGGAGGGAAAGAAGAAAAGATTCGTGAAGAACCAGAAAGATGCTGAGGAAGTAGAATAAAGGGAGTAAAGATGCTGACTTCCAATGGCCTGATATCAGTAAAGTAAGATACTAGGTCATCCTCTGACGGCAAAGTGATTAGGCACAATGTCGGAAGACTGATGAGAATAGAAAAAATTCAGAAAAGTTGTTCTAGATTGGTATTGTTCCAGATTGGTTCTAGATTGGTATGCTCAATATGGTATCAATAAGAAATGAACAAAAGGATTATGGTACAGAGTTTCAACAGCATCAGTTTGGAGTAATACATCAGAGCAATTTCCCATCTTTCATCATCAGTCCTGGGATGCTCAGCAGCGGTGAAGGGGAGAAGATATCATGGAGCTCAGTAGATGTCATGGACTGGATGGGGGAAAGCTGACTATGATGGGGTTAAGGGCCCTAAGAATTGATAGCCCAAGGCTTTACCTTTACTACTTAAAATGAAACAGCTACCCAGAGAAAAAGAAAAGCACTGGGTTGAAACATGTTCACTCGTCCTAATTCTCCAGATTTCTGTGTGCAGGCAAAATTTCATGCAAATCAAATATTTTCACATAGCATTGGTTTCACACACCCAAAAAGCGAAAACCAGACTCTGGGGTTATTTTTGGCTAAGTTACTCAGTTCTCTACCAAAGGGGGAGAAAAGGCAATTTTTAAAAGAATAGGACCTTAGAGCAGTTGGAATCTGTGCAGAAATGAACGAGATCCACCCTTTGGATGTAGATGCATTCTGAGTGCTTGGGGGCTTCCCTGGCAAGTTCAGGCATGGAAAGGCTGCTACAGATGACACAGCGCTGATCCTTGATGCTGTGCCGTCCTGGGAGTCATTCCTCTCCCCTCCCTTGCTCTTGGGACATATGCTGCAACATATTCCCATCTCTGCCCCATGAGATACGGCCTTCCTCATCACAAGAGAAGCACAGCCCCTGCTCCCTGGGAAGGTGAGCAGACAGGGGCACGCCGGCACCTCCTTCTCCCCTGGCGTTCTTTCCAGTAAGAGGCCGGGCTCAGGCACAGAAAGCAGGAAGTGCAGAATCCACTTCCCAACATAGTTGAGAATATCCATCTGTGGCCGCAGGGAGAACATTTATTAAGCAACCACTATGTGCCAGTCACCGTGCAGAGAGCTTTACAAATATTACCTCATTTGAGACTCACGGCAGCCCTGGGAAATCAGTACTATTATTATGCCCATTTTACAAATGAGAAAACTGAGGCAGGTAGAGGTTAGGGGACTTGCCTAGGTTCACAGATCTGGTAAGTATCTACTGCTGGAATTGAATCAAGGTCTTCCTATATCTATCCCCTGAGACCCTTAGCTACCTGCTTCAGTTTCCCCACCTGTGTAACGAGACTAACACATTCCCTCTGCTTCAGGTATTGTAAGCTGTGGGGCGTTTTTGTTTGTCTGTTTATTGAAATAATAGTTGGGACAATGAGCGCTGAAGCTATGTACTACTCTCTGGTGGACCTCATGCACCAAAGGCTGCTTCTGGTGGCCTGTCTTCTCCCTTCCGACATGGCCCTTTGAATGCATACCCTCCAAGCAGCCCAGGGGAAGCTATGTAAGGAAGACACCCCATCACCTAAAGATCTGATTATTTTATAATTAACAACAGGTCAAGGAATTGTTTCTGAACTATCTGCTTGCGTCCTGAAAGTGAATAAGCAACCAAGATGGAAAGAGAGGAGTTAACAGTCAGGATCTGGAGCCCCAAGCTGCACCCTTCCTACTGAACATAAAGCCCAGCATTTGTGCTCCTCCAAACACATCCAAAACTGAATCCAGATTTAAACTTCCATGGAGGATTTGTGGGGTGGGGTGGATTGAAGTCATCTAGAAAAAGAAAAGCCAAACCCAATCAGGGGACCAGCCACTCCAGGTTTTCACTCTGAGGCATCCACAATGGCTCAAAGTTGAGCATTAGGATGAGAAAGAAGTCAGGTGAGGTTTTGATAAGTGGATTTACTAGGGAGGTTGTGAAATTCCATTTCCTGGAGTTTGTACATGTAGACACACACACACACACACACACACACACACACACACACACACACCCCTCCTGATATCACCAATATTCCATTTCACAGTACCAAGAATAATAGAAGGGAATTCCTCAAAAAGGTGAGGCCTTTAAGGTCGGGTATACAGATATACCTTCCTTTGGGGAATGCAGTTCTGCCTGTGGGTTCCTGAGAAGTTAGCTCTAAAGCACATCCCAGCTGCTGGATGCCTATTCTGCTGTGCACATCTAATGCAGTGAACATATGTGCAGCGACAGGCCCAGCTGCTGAAGCAGCTCCCTACCTCCCCTCAACACATATATACAACACAGCATCTTTTCTTCTAACAGCAGCAAAGACAAACAGTAGAACCATAGGATCTGAGTGTTGAAAACAATTTTAGATTCTTTTTTAAAATTAGTTTTGCTTTGTTGTCATTTGGGGGGGGTGTTATTTTTCAAGTCATTTCATTCACATTGAACTCTTCTTGCCTCCATTTGGGGTTTTCTTGGCAAAGACATTGGAGTGGTTTGCCATTTCCTTTTCCAGCTCATTTTACAGATGAGGAAACTGAGGCAAACAGGGTTAAGTGACTTGCCCAGGATCACACAGCTATTAAGTATCTCAGATCAGATTTGAACTTAGGTCTTCCTGACTCCACTCAATGCACTGTGCCCCCTAGCTGCCCCTTGGGGAAGAGGGGTGCCTTTGGTTCAAATCCTAATTATGCCAACCACTAACTGTATAATGTGTAGCAAGTCACACAGGAACCTCCCCAGGCCTCATTTTTCTCCACTGTGAAATATAGGTGGCAATTTTTGGAGCAATTTTAGTCTAATCCCCTTATTATACAGATGATGTAGCTGAGACCCTGAGAAGTGAATTCGACTTGGCCAGGGATATCTCAGTAATGGTCTGACATGTCATTTCCCTATTCAGTAAGCTCCAGTGGCTCACTATTGCCTCCAGGGTCAAATATAAGATCCTCTGTTTGTCTTTTCAAGTCTTTCATCACCTGACCCCTTCCTCCTCTTCCAGTCTTCTTCTATCTCGTGCCCTTCCATGCACTCTGTGATCCAGGGACACTGGCCTCCTGGCTGTTCCTCCATTTCTTGCCTCCAGGCATTTTCACCTGCTGTCCCCCATGCCTGGAATTCCTCCCTCCCCATCTCCTCCTCTTGGTTTTCCCTGGCTTCTGTCAAGTCCTATCTAAATTTCCACCTATTCCTTTCCCAGTCCTCCTCCATGTCAGTGCCTTCCTTCTAAGGTTCCCCCCAGTTTATCCTGTATATATCTTGTTTGCACTTAGTTATTTCTATGTTGTCTTCCCCATTGAACTGTGAGCTCCTTTAATGTAGGGATTGTTTATGCCTTTCTCCGTCTCCTCTGAGCTTAGTACAAGGTCTGGCACACAGTAGGTGCTTAATCAGTGCTTGTTGACTTGACTGTTAATCACTAATCACACTCAGACAGCTAATCTAGCAACCAGCTGTCATCAGCAGAAAAGGGAAAGTAGCTATATCAGCTATTCGTATCTCAACTGCTTTGAAAAGATGTAAACATCTTGGCAAAAATTTTTGTCGAAATTCCCCAGGAGATTTCCTTTAATGAGACTCTTATGGGATTTGTAGCTGAATCTCTTCTCTACTTTTCTAATTACATTGCAGCAAATTTCCATAGGGAGAACTGTTGTATAATCAAGCACACCAGAGATGTTTTCAAACCTGTTCATAAGTTGTTGGGCAAATTCTTCAGGTGTGTGTATGCCATACAAAGAGGTTTTATTCTGTAACAAGCTATAAACTTGGTCCCCGGGTCAATTCAAATTATCTCAAAGATAATCAAAATAAAACCTTAAGAAAACCACCAACTTACACCCTCTCTAAACACAAATCTTTAGTGCTTACTCCTGACTTTATCGTAGACAAAATATTTTACTTATAAGAAGGAAAAGGTAAGCTGTAGGGATTTTTTTTTAAAGGAACCAAGAGTTAATTAACAAGTAGAGAACAATGGGAAAGCAGACATGTTAGAGTAAAGAAAATGTTCCCCTCTTTTATAGTATTGCTTGCAATCTAGTGGCTAGCTACTTAGGACACATTTATACCAGTGACCTTGTAGAATGGGAGAAGCCAGAAATCAGAAGTACAAACTGCTAAAACCAGCATGGTGGTTAATCCATAGGAACACCACAGTGCAGTCATTCATCTGAGCCTCACAAAGCTCATCATGTCTACAACCTCCCTGCTTAGTCTCCCACATACAAGGGGCATTTATTCACTTATTTGACAAATATTCAGTAACTTGGGTTGTACTGAGCATTCACAAATATTCTCTGCCTGGCCCATTCAACCTCAAGGGAACTTTGGGGCTGCTTACAGCCATGTAATTACCCATTGCTGAAAGGAGTTGGCATTTTAATATGACAACGTAGACCCTGAGTGACTAGCCAATAGTGTTTCTGCCAGTGACAGCAGCCCTACCTTTTCTGTTTCCTTTCTTTGAGTGGATGACCTTGTGAGTCTGAAATATCTGAAGACATACAGATGGTATGACATCTAAAGCAACTTCTACTTGGTTTCAGTGGTTTCAATTGCTGCAGTGGCAGGAATGAACTGGCAGCAAGAAAGAATGACCAGTATCTACTCCAGCTTCTCCATCAGAGAGAATGGCCACCAGAAAAATTGACTAAATCTTGGCCATTTGTTGAGAAAGGAAGGATGAGGAGGAAGGAAGGAAGAAGAAGGAAAGAAAGAAGGAAGGAAGGGAGGGAGGAAGGAAGAAGGAAGGAAGGAAGGAAGGAAGGAAGGAAGGAAGGAAGGAAGGAAGGAAGGAAGGAAGGAAGGAAGGAAGGAAGGAAGGAAGGAAGGAAGGAAGGAAGGAAGCATTAATTAAAAACTTAATATGTGCCAAACACTGTGCTTTACAAATGTTATTTCATTTGATCAGGATAATGCCAAGTCACAGTGAATTGTAAGATTTTAAGCTCTTTATGAGCAGAGACTGTATTTTGCCTCTTTTTGTATTCCTGGCACTTAGCACAGAGCCTGGCACATAATAGATACTTAATAAATGTTTATTGATTGATTGATTGATGTAAAATGACTAATTAGAAGCCTTCCAAACTGTTTTATGCCCTTATAAGATTTAACTAAAACAGCCTCCCAGCAGATTGTTAATAGTAGTGATAAATTATTAAATCCTGTTCAAATCTTCTGGCAATGCACACTGTGATTCTTTCTATGGTTAGCATTTCTTTTGGTGTAGGAATAAATTACTTGTCCCACATTTGATTTTATTGTAGGTACCTTTATACCACATGCTCATTTGGAGCCATAACTCAAGCCACAAGTAACTTAATAAGCTGAAAGATAAAAGAATAGGAAGCCTAATTCCCTTAATTGCAGGTCATGTTTCCCCAAAACTGATCCTGGTCCACAAACTGTAGTGGCTGGATAGAGAACAAAGAGTGGTGGTCTCCAGCCCTCGTGGGTCCAGCCAAGCCATTTCTTAATGATAGAATACACTGAGAGGCTGTTAGGTGGTGCAGTGGATAGAAAGCTGGGCCTACAGTCAGGAAGACCTGAATTCAAATCTGACCTCAAATACATACTAGCTGGGTGATCCTGGGCAAATCACTTGATCTCTATATGCATTAGTTTCCTCAAATAGAAAATGGGGATGATAGTAACACCTACCTCCCAAGTTTGTGGTGAGGATAAAATAACATTTGTAAAATGCTTAGCACAGTGCCTGGTGCACAGTAGGTGCTATATAAAAGTTAACTTTTATTGTTGTGGTGGTGGTTGTTATCAAGACCCTTCTATGTGCTAGCAGACACTGATGCACAAAAATGTTTTGTGATAATTAGCCCCTACGAAATTTTATTTATAACCTCAAAGTTTTCTAGAGACCAAAAATTAAGAGATATTTGAGATGTGAAGGCACAGGTAGACCCTAAAGATGCTTACTGCCAATTGTCTATAAGCAATCAGAACAGGGAGTCAGATTCAATAATACAACATTTACTTCAACTGAAGGCACACTCCTTGAGGGGATGTCCCAGACGCTTGCGTTATGATGTCTTAGAGTAGCTGTTTGTATCATTTCACATCACAGGTCATCGTCACTCCTTTGTGATTGTGCCCAAGACTTTGAGCCCATGGATATGACATTTGGGTCCATGTTAATCTTCCTGGGCCAGGAATATGCACTGAGCTTATGGTTGCCTAGCACTGTTCCCCATCTCTGGCTGGAGACAACTAGCTTAGCATTTGTGAGAACATGTCAGAGGATAGCTGTCCATCCATATTTAGAATCAAGCTTCAGATACAGTCTTGGAGCTTGTCGGTGACAGCTCTCCAGAGCTAAGAATTCCTGGTTTGAGCATGAGATAACCAGTCTTGCTGACAGTAAATTCCCTACTGGTAAATTCAGTAAACTTTTGCTGACCACTGCTGTCTTATTCTCTTATTTAAAGTCTAACAGTGCATATACATCCTAATCTATCCAGCCTTCTGTATACTTATGTTATGGGGTTTATCGGGCCATTAGCTTCTTCATATGGTTCCTAACATGACATAGATATAGATACAGACATAGATAGATATAGATAAAGATTTTCTTTCCCTGAGACTTCTGTCTAAATCATCAGGAGTCGGTGAAGTGGATGGCATTCATCTCTCCTTGGGCACTGCTCACATCCCACTTTTGCAATGAGAACACAAAAGCCTTTATACTGAACTTCTTTCTCAGGTAATTATTCTGTGATGAAGACACTAAAAATCTACAAAGTAAAATTTCTCTGGATATACCCCAGAGCTGAAGAGTTTAGTGCTTCCTTGATGATCTCTGCCAGTCTTTACCTTTATCTTCTGCACTAAAGGAATAGACTTTCAGAATGTTCACAAACTGAGCTTAATATTTTGGCACTACTGATACTTTGAATGGGCTGGAACTGGTCCCAACCAATGCTAAAATCCCCCAAAAGTTTGCTGGGTGTGGGCATACCAGGACCATGGCTTACACCTTCCTGGAACATACTACTTCTTTAAGGGCAATTTCTATGGCATAACCCAAATGTGAGTAGCACTCAGTCTACAGACTCCTGTTGCAAGCCATTGTCATAAAATGTTGTTCAGTTGTTTCAGTCATGTCTAACTTTTCGTGACCCCATTTGGGGTTTTCTTGGCAAAGATACTGGAGTGGTTGCCATTTTCTTTTCCAGTTCATTTTACAAATGAGGAAACTGATGCAAACAGGGTTAAGTGACTTGTCCAGGATGACACCTCTAGTAAATGTCTGAGTCTGGATTTGAACTCATGAAGATGAATCTTGATGTTGATCCAATAGAATTCAGCTTCTGACCGACCAATTTCAAATGCCTCTCTTAAGAAAGAGCACCCAAAAGGCACTAGGGCACCTAGGTGGTGCAGCAGATAGAGCACCTGCCAGGAGTCAGGAGGACCTGAATTTAAATCTGGTCTCACACACTTGACACTTACTAGCTGTGTGACCCTGGGCAAGTCACTTAACTCTGATTACCTCACCAAAAAAAAAAAAAAAGAGCACCCAGCTTAGATATGCCTATCTTGTCCACAGATTGTAGTACAATATAACTTGGCCTTGTTGAGTGTGGTCCATTGAAGATGTGTCAAAAATTCCCAACCTTACTCTGCTCTCAAATCTCTTTTCCACATTGGGAGGACTGTCTGCACAATAGTCTGGCTTCCTGCATGTTTGGGCCAAGCTTCCACATCCCAGTCTGTTTGACTTCATTCACACTCCATTTTGGTCTCAGTAGTCCATGTGACTGATGAGATTTCCTCAAGCCAAAAGGAGGAAACTTGAAATGATTCTGAATAATCTCTGTCCTTCCATTTTGTCTTCTTCTCCCTGATCTCCCAAAGCAAATCTGAAAATATGCGGGGGGGGGGGAAGGGTGTTATTTCCTGCTGCTGAAACAGCACTAGACATTCCCATAGTATTTCATCACCTACCAGCCCCATGGAGCACCATAGGTCCTGTCTCATAGACATCTCCAACACAACAAATCCAAAACAGAACACCACCAAAGGCACCACCATCCTCCCAGTCACGCAGGCCTGATATTTCAGTGTCATTTAACCCCCCTTCTCCCCACCCCACTCTCCCTCCCCTCATATGCCCAATCTGTGGCCAAATCCTATTGATTCTATTTTGACAATATCTCTTGTAGACTCTTCCTTCTCTTAACTCACACAGCCACCACCCTGGTGTAGACCCTTATCATCTCATAACTGGACTGTTGTAATAGGCTTCTGGCTGGACTCTTTGACCCTAGTCTCTCCTCACTCTGGTCCATCTTCCACTTAGTTTCCAAAATGATCTTCCAAAAGCACAAGTCTGACCACTTCACTCCCTACTCAATAAACTGCTGTGGCTCCCCATTATGTCCCAGGATCAAATATAGACTCCTTTATTTGACTTCTAAAGACATTCACAACCTGGCCCCTTCCAACCTTTCTAGTTTCCTATAGTTTACTCTCTTCCATGTACTCCACAATCCAACAACACCATCCTCCTTGCTGTTCCTCAAACATAATATTCCAACTCCTTACTGAGCATTTTCATCAGCTATACTCCAGACCTAGCATTCTCCCCCTCTTTGCCTCTGCCTCCTGGCTTCCCGGGCTTCCTTCTAGTTTCAGCTCAAGTCCGACCTCCTGCAAGAAGCCCTTTTCCTCTCTCTGTCTCCTCTTCTCCCTACATATCTCCTCCCCAGGTATTGCTGGTGCCTTCCCTCTAAAATTAGCATCCATTTACATTTTGGAAGCATATAGGTGGCTCAGTGGATAGAACGTTAGGCCTGGAGTCAGGAAGACCCATCTAGTAAGTCAACTAGGTGGCATGTAGGGCAACTAGATAGAGCAGTGGTTAGAGTGCTGGGCCTGCAGTCAGGAAGATTCATCTTCGTGCATTCAAATCCGGCCTCAGACATTTACTAGCTGTGTGACCCTGGACAAATCCCTCAACCCTGTTTGCCTCGGTTTCCTCATTTGTAAAATGAACTAGAGAAGGAAATGGCAAACCTCTCCAATATCTTTGCCAAGAAAACCCCATATAGAGTCCCAAAGAGTCAGACATGACTGAAACAAATGAAAAATAACAACAACAACAGTTTGTACCCAATATGCCTTCATACAGTAATAAAGTAGCTTTGTTGTCTCAACCACTGACTGGGCAGATGCTAAACTGTGGTGCCAATGCTTTAGCCTGAAGAAAGACCCCATGAAAGCAAAGGGGGTCAATAGCAACTGCACAGTATCTTCTGTGGGAGAGTACCCCAGGTGGTTTCATCACCCTTTCCATAACCTCCTCAAATACATATTCTCATTTCAAATGTTTTATAGGATCCCTAAAACTGGCACAACCATCCATTTGTTGTAGGCCTGTCCTCCTAGACTTAACAATGTGATCTCATCCTTCACCAAGATAATTGGCACCTTGATTTTCATCTTGGCCTTTCCAAGCTATATTCAACTCTAAGTCTTCTTTTAGGTCTTTTTGTTTTTCTAATCTGACATACCACGTCTCATCCTAAGTAACTTGTTCCTTTTGCTTGTGATTCTCTTAACCATCACAAGCATATACTAGTCTGGGTTGGTTTATGGTTCATCTTGAGTGGGAGCAGGAAAATGACCCAGCTCTAAATGGATTCTGGTAGCACAAAAGAATCCACGCATCTTGTAGCTGCCTGGGCAGGGAGGTGAGAGGAGAGGAGCAGTATGGCTCAATGGAAAGAGTATTGACTCTAGAGTCCAAGAATCTCGGTTTGAATTGTAGTCCTGTTACTTACTGCCTATGTGATCTTGGTAAGTAGTTTAACCTCCTCGGACTTCGGCTTCCCTGTCTATAAAACGGGGGGAGGGGAGGGAAAGGGGGAGCTAGATGACCTCTGAGGTCCATTCCAGTTCTGGATTTATGATCCTTTGGAAATGATCTCAAAGTTAATTTTCCCTAACTCATACCTAAACGAGCATCGCTTCTATATCATTCCCAAGTGGTCATCCAGCCTCAGTCTGCAAACATCCAGTGAGAGGGAATCCACTGCCACACAGAGCAGCCTATTCTCCTGTTTGATCATTCTAATTATTAGGTGCTTTTTCCTGATACTGTGCCCACCCCTGCCAATCTCTAGTTCCCACCCACTTCTCCTTCGGATAATTTGTGTCTATAACAACAGAGATAGTCCAGAGTCCCCCATCGAAGCCTCAATTCTTTTTTCTTTTTTTTAAACTTATTTATTTATTTTTAGTTTTCAACATTCACTTACACAAGATTTTGAGTTCCAGATTTTCTCCCCATCTCTACCCTCCCCCCACCTCAAGACTATCCCTTTCCCTTCCCCCAATCTTGAAGCCTGAATTCTTGTAGCCTATAACAGTGGAGGACAAGTCTAGTACATCCTACCAAGGGGGAAAAGGCTTAGAGTACAGGCCCAGGAATGGAATGTTTGGAGAGATTCAGCATCAAGTTGGTAGCAGGGGGATGATGAAATTTTGAGCCACGGATGTTATGGAAGACCATCTATTAAGCTATGAAAGGGTTTCAATCTGCAGTGGTGGGGGAGATTCCCACATACACACAATCACAAACCTTTAAGGTATTGAAAAGCAGTAACAACAAAGGCATATATAACAGGATTGGTTGTATCAAAGCTTCTTGAAGAATGAAGGAAAAATAAATCAATTTTGGTCATACTAAGAAAAAAACTGAACAGGTAAGCTAGAGTAAACACAAGAACAGTTTTTTAAAAATGAATACATGCAGTGCCCAGCTTAGGTTTTATCTGAAATCTAGAAAGTGTTTTCCTATAACAACAGTGATATAAATGTTAGGTAGTTTTCCAGGCCAGCCTCAATGGAGCTGAGTCATAATACTATAAAAACATAAGTAATATGTATAGCAAAAAATTTTATAGGAAAATACACTCAGGAGTTCTAACCCAGGTGGCCAAGAACATATTTCCCTCAACCCCAATAGCAGCAGAGGGGACTCTCCCTTATCTCACTCTCTCCACCTGTAGGAAGTAGAAGCAGGGATTTCCTTGGCTGTAGGCCATTTATGATGGCCTATAATCCGTAGTGGCCAGAGGCCAAAGTTGGTGCAGAGCACAAAGGTTAATTGGAGGCAAGTGAAGGTCTAGGACAAAAGGCTCCAGGAGATAAAGAAGGTGACATCTTCACTTAATTCCTCCATCTGGCTAAGTGATATGTAATCACCTTCCACCAAAATGTTACAGACTCACTGATTTAGAACTAGAAAGATCCTTAGAGGTCATCTAGACTAACCTCTTCATTTTACAGATGACACAGAGTCACAGAGAGGGTGACTTGACCAAAGCTACCCAGGTAGCAAGTAGTATGGAGATCTGAATTCCAGTCATCTGATTCTAAATCTAGCCCTCTTTCCACTGTACCACACTACTTCCCAATCACCTGTTTCTTTCTCCTTTGATCCACACACATCTTCACCAGGCCTCCCACAAAAGGGACAATATTGTGACGTCCATACGATGCTTCCCAATTTTCCTTTCGACTTCAACAGTCCTTTTGATACAATCTCTTCAAAACTGTGGGGGAGATCAGATCCTGACTTTACAATCTCCAGATACACTTCCCAGAATGACCCACTTTTACTTCCACTGTCCCTAGGGACCAGACTGCTGGCCTCCACTGTCACTGCTTACCACCTGTTACCTCCCAGTTTCTATGTGTAATAGAACCCAGGCTTACAGCTTTCATTTCTCCTAATCTCCCATCCCTAAAGTAAGCACACAGCCCTTTGGAGATTTTTCTGCCACCAACAGAAAGAAACAAGGTTGAAAGCCTTATTTCTATACTTACCCCCTTTCCTTTTTCACTACAGGGAAAGTCTCACACAGTACTAGTGGGCTTTAGTGTATACAAAGGATAGAAAATTCACGTACATTTCAAAGTTTGTGCTGAGCATCTCATCTCAGGTAGTAAGAGGAACTTTGGAGCTAGAGGGGTAAGAGAAAGGCAATGAAATGGACCCCGGAATGATGCTAAAATAGAAGAAGCAATAGCAATACAGGAGGAAAAAGAAAAACCTCCTGGAGAAGTTGTCCTGCTTTTCCCCTCGATTCCTCCTCAGATCCTGCCTCAGATCAGCCTGGGAGGAGTCAAGAAGTAGGAAAGGAGAGGAGTGAGACAGCAGCAAGCCAAGGAGAAAGTTAAGAGAAGAGAATTCCTGTGGCCGTGGGACCACCAAGCTAGGGCACTGTTCCAAGGTGGCTGCTAGCATATGGGACTCATGCATGAGTCAGTTGTATGAAAGTAGAAGACAGTCTGTGTTTACACACACAAAGCCTAAGCTTTTGTACACCTCCAGGCAAGAGATTCTTTTCGTGGAACCTGCTGGCATAAAGATATATCTTTACCCCTGGACTAACCTAAATCCAGTAGGATTCTTTACTTTTAATCAATGATTTTTTTTTGTGATGCTACTCTTCAAGAGCTTATTATTGTTATTCAGTTGTTTCCAGCTCTTCATGACCCTATTTAGGGTTTTCTTGACAAAGATACCGGAGTGGTTTGCCATTTCCTTCTCAGCTTATTTTACAGATGAGGAAACTACGGCAAACAGGGCGAGGTGACTTGCCTAGGGTCAAACTGCTGGTAAGTGTCTGAGGCCAGACTTGAACTCAGGTCTTCCTGACTCCAGGCCCAGCACTTTATGGACTGAGCCACCAAGCTGCCCATCAACAACTTATACCACCTGCAAAGGGAGAGAGATTATTTCAGTTTAATCTTGGGCTTTACCCTCGAATTCTGGGGAACCATAGGTTTCTAGTATGTATTGATATAGGACTTGAGTCTCAGGAAATCACTAGTTGAGCCTCTTCTTACACCTCCTCTGGTCCTCCCCTACCACATACCACTCGTCCCTTTTCAAGGCAGAGTAAGGTAGAAGTGTGAGAAAAGGAAAGAGGAATCAACATTTTGGTTCATTTAGAATGAAGTTGCTGTCATGAAGGCATCAAAGGAGGAGAAAAGGGAATATAGGGACTCCTGAAATGCAATTCTAAATTTTAATACAACAGAAATCATAAAAGAATATAGTGGTCACTTATGAGCTACGCTATTATATCATCCATAACATAATAATTCTTCAGTTAAACTGCAAAGCCAAGAATAAAGGCGCAGAACTAGTAAGATAGTCCTGTTTCTTGGGCATCCATGAATAAATACAGGCCCTCAAGGTCAGAAAGTATGGAAGGAGCAATTTGACTGAAAGCAGTACTCTCAGAATCTCTTTCCCAATCAACAAAGGGTTAAAATGAAAAACTGCACAGGGCTATGGGAAATGGGGGGGGGGGGCGCAAAGGAGCTATTAGAACCCATTTCCTCTTTTTCTCTCTCAAAAAAAAAAGTGAGATATTGTCATTGTTGGACATTGCAAATATGTGACAGGCTGCAGAGCTATTAATATACCACATTGGCTGGAGAGATTTATTGTCCGTGGAAATATTTCCAGTCTCCTTACACCACAACTAACATGAACAGCTGCTGGGAAAGCTTGTGACCACTTTATTCGAGGTACATCAGAGCCCAAAGCAGGCTGCTACGAAGAGAATCCAACTTCATTCCATCCGGAACCACCCTCTACACTCCTGACTTAGTAGCTGGGGATTTAGGGATAGGATGGGGATTTGGAGGGGCAGAGGAAAGAGAGAGAGATGACAGAGGGCAAAAGCATTTCCCTATTCTTTGTCTCCACCCTCCTCTCTAGTATGATTAGTTAACCACAGTATTTCCCAATCTGTATCACTCTGGGAGAGAACCTTTGCACTTTCTGAGATGTCCTGGAAAGTGAAAGCCCTAATCCTTCCTCATCTAGATCAACCAGGCACTCCTCTCATCATTTGTATGTCCATCCTCAGTGCACATCTACAGCCACTTTTTATTTTTACAGGCACACATACAACACCCATCTTCCTCTCTTAACTTACTGTAACTATCATGGCTTCTCCCCATCCCCTCCCCTCACTTATTTCACCATATAGTTGGAAAATAATGACCCAAGAGAATACTTAAAAACTGTGAGGTTCAACTACCACCCAAGCAACCCCTTATAGTGTTTGTGGCTCTAAAAAGGAAGTTTCCTTCATCCAATGAATATGTGTTGTCCTGATGAAGATTCCTCTACAAAAATTTTTGAAGCTTTAAAAAAATTTTATTTTTTTTTCTAAGCTCAGGACTATAGCTAGGTGGCAAAGTAGATAGAGTGGTAGGCCTAAAGTCAGGAAGACTCATCTTTCTGAGTTCAAATCTGGCCTCAGATACTAGCTGAGTGACCCTGGACATGTCACTTAGCCCCATTTGCCTGTTTCCTCATCTATAAAATGAGCTGGAGAAGGAAATGCAAACCACTCCAGTATCTTTGCCAAGAAAACCCCAAATGGGGTCACGAAGAGTCGGACATGACTGAAAATGACTAAACAACAACAACAAACTGAATTGTGGGTCCTTGAACCCAAAATTTAAATTTATCATCAACACCAAACAATTAATGGGCACCTACTTTGCTTAAGGGACCAGTGCAAAAGGCTGATGATAAATTTCCTGTCCTCAGTGAACTTATGGTCTTAAACTTTTGTTAGAGTATTTACAGGTGCAGGAAATCTTGTAGTGAAGAGGACCAGGAATCATATGTCAGGCAACTAAACATTTTATTAAATTCCTACTGTGTGCCAGACTATAAAGGCAAAAATGAAATAATCCGTGATCTCAAGGAGCCTACATTGAGGGAGATGGCATGGGTATGTGTATGTATATACACGTACACTATATACACACACACACACACACATATATACCTATGTAGAGACACATGTGTGTGAATAAAATATAAATTAAAGGAGGGAGGACATGCAGTCAGGGACAGAGTGGGGGAGGGAGGAGAATGGGAAAGGCTTCAAGTAGGGGACAGTACTTCTACTTTCAAGACCTTCAATACTCCCATCTTGGGCTTTGGAGTCTTGAAATTTTTTTTTGTATCTTCTGGGAGGCTTACTATAATCTTATACACCTAATGCTTATTCATTAAAATCTGGTAACTTAAAAAAAAAAGATAAAATTTGTTGGAAGGAGAGAAGGGGTTCTAAGAGTTTGAGGTGGGGAGGAAGAACATTCCAAGCATGAGACATGGCCAGCCAATTCAAAAGTAGAGAGATGGAATGCTAGGTGTGAGGAGCAACTAGAAGACTTATTTAGTTAGACTGGACAGTATAAGAAGGAGTGGATATATAATGGGGTGGTTATATGATGAGACTAAAATAATATATATTATTAATTATATTATATATAATAATTATATTTATTATATAATATAATATATAAAGGGACAGCTATATAATGAGACTAAAATAATATATATTATATATAATTATATTTATGATATAATATAATATATAAAGGGATGACTATATAATAGGACTAAAATAATATATAATATTTATTATATTATATTATATACAATATTATATTAATCATATAATATAGAGGGGTGGATATATAATGAGACTAAAAAGGTACGGTGAGGTCAGGTTGTAAAGAGCTGAATCCTTCAAAAAGATAGTGGCTGTGTTTTGAAGGGCTTCTGGTAGCTGCATTCCCAATTATAAAGGTTACTATTAATGTTATGTTATTGTTGTTCGCAACTTTTCATGACTCTATTTGGAGCTTTCTTGGCAAAGATACTAAAGTGGTTTACCATTTCCTTCTCCAGCTCATTTTACAGATGAAGAAACTGAGGCAAACAAGGTTAAGTGACTTGCTCAAGGTCACACAGCTAGTAAGCATCTTATTTGAACTCAAGTCTTTCTGACTTCAGGCCTTGCACTCTATACACTAAGCCAGCTAGCAACCAGGAGAGCAAATATTAGATTATCTTGCCCTCCAGGCTGAGTGACACATACAGAATAATCTGTTTTTCCAATGATTCTTTTAAATCTGAGTCTCTTCCAATTTCATTTGATTACCTCTTGCCCTTGTTTTTCAAACACATAATATATGGAGAAACAAGACCAAAGGGTGTACCCATCCAGGCTCCTTTGCAGGCACCAAACTGAAGCAATAGGAAAGGTTTGACTATCTCTACCAATGTCCTTCCTTCAGGATTCATCTAATTCACAGTGTTTTCACTCCCCCATCCCTCATACACAGACCCTTCTAGGGACCTCCCAGAATGAATCACGGTTACCTTGATCCAAGAGTTTCAGGGTAAGATAAGAAAGGTACAAATGAGGGTGGGGAAAGATGCAACTGTTTAGTACCAAGAATGTCACCCTTTACTTCCTGGTCAAAAGCAGCTTAGCACTTCCTTAATAACAGGTTTTACAGCACTTGAATACTTGAGTAACTTCTGGATCACTTGTAACCACACTGCTATCAGAGTGGTAGATATGGCTAGAAGTAAAAAATAATCATTTACAAATCCCCTGATTGCCCAGGTGGATAGTGGAGTGATCCATAGGACAGGTAGGGAAAAGACATAAAAGAGATGGCCAAAAAGCATTTCAATACAGTAGAGTGTGCTATAAGCCTTAAGGGTAAGAGCTGCTTTTGCCTTTGTATCTCCCGCATTTGGCACAGCTCCTGGTACATAGTAAATATTTATTAAATGCTCATTGATTGACTAGATTCAGTTATGCCACAGGCCACAAAATCATAGAAATTTAGAACCAGAAGGAGCCTTTGAACTAGTGAAACTTCATCCTACCAATAAGGAAACTGAGGCTAAGAGAAATTATATATATTGCCCAAGATTACATAAGTAGTTACCAGCAGAGGAAAGATTAGAACTCAGCTCTCTCCTGATAATCAAGCCAAATGTTACATCCCATGTGTATCCCAAGTAGTAACATGGAATGCCTATGGTACTTGTATCCTCACTCTGGCATTCAAATGGAACCCCCAAGACCAGGGAAAAATATATGCTTTCTTATCTAGTTGTATACTGTGCCTAGGAAATGGGGAAACCCAGCTTAAGCTTCCACAAGTGCTAGTATATACACATACACACACAAATACGCACACATACACACTGATATATGTGTTTATATGATATAATGTACATATGTATATGTCATTGTTGTTGTTTCTTTGTGACCCCATGGACCATAGTACACCAAGCCATTCTAATCTCCACTATTTCTTGAAGTCTGCCCATGGTTTTCATGACACTATCTGTCCATCCCACCCTCTGCCATCCCCTTCTCCTTTTGCCTTCAATATTTTCCAACCTCAGGATCTTTTCCAACAAGTCCCATCTTCTCATTATGTGGCCAAAGTATGTAAGCTTTAGCTTCAGTATTTGAATACTGAATAGCCTGAATTAATTTCATTAAGCATTGACTGATTTGACCTCCTTGCTGTCCAAAGGACTCTCAAAAGTCTTCCCCGGCACCACAATTCAAAAGTATTTGTTCTGCTATGCTCTGCCTTTCCTTGTAGGTCAACTCTCACTCCATGTATCGCTATTGGAAAAACCATAGCTTTGACTATATGGACCTTTGTAGGCAAAGTGATGTCTCACCTTTTTAGTATGTGTTGAATGTGTGTGTGTGTGTGTGTGTGTGTGTGTGTGTATACACACACATACACTATACACATATTATATACATATACATACACATTACATATACATATATACATTACATACATATATACATATACATACACATTAAAAAGCAGGAGGGGGAGAGAGGAAAGGGAGAAAGAGAGATAGTGAAAGAAGAGACAGAGAGAAAGCAGAGAATGAGAAGAAAGGGGGGGAAAGAGATAATGAAAGAATAGACAGAGAATGTGAGAGGGAGAAAGAGAGAAAGAGAGAGGAAGAGAGAAAGCAGAGGACAGAGAGAGGCAGAAACAGAGACAGAAGAAATTTGTGAGAGAGAAGAAATAATAAGACAGTCCAGACCTATGATTTGATTGATGCAGCAAACTCTCTATAAGGAAAAGCCCTTTACCAATATGAATTATCACCCATGACACCTGAAGAGTTGTCTGGGACAATGAGAGTTTAAATGACTTGACAGAGTCAAGTCACAGAGACGGTATGTGTCAACAGGAGGGCTCAATCCCCGGTCTTCCTGATTCCAAGTTCAGTTCTCTGTCAACTATGCCTTATGGCCTCTTAGCTCTTAATAGATTCTCAATAAATACTCAACTGAATTAAACTGAATTGAACTGAACGAGATAATGAGTTAAGTATAGTCACTCTGTCCCTATAATCCAAAACACCTGCTCAGCAGAGGAGGGAGAACAGCTAAGCTATGGTTCCCTAGTTGAGGAGCCAAACTCTGGACTTTTTCTTAACCTCCTCAGTCTGATGCGTAGGGGTTAGAATGATGCATTTACGTTGTATGACAATAATAACACCATACAAGAAGATGGAATTTTCACCTTTTCTTTTTCTCATCCCTGATGCTAGGGTCAGGTGGAGCCACGTTTTCTCCTGCTGAGCTCACTTCTCAAGGAATCCAGCCGTTGCTATGGCAGTGAGCCTCACCCTAGCATACCAACACCTCAGTGTTCGTAGACCCTTGGCTGGCATCCAGGCAGATGCAGAGCTGAAACCTGAAAAAAAAAAAGTAGAAGGAAGAATTTGACTTTGAAAGCTGGTCCCAGGCTGTTTAGTTGGGTTCATCTTCCCTGGGAAATGCCTGTTAGGTTCAGTCTTGCTTGTTTGGCTCCCTGACAGAAACTAGCAGCTCCTGTTCATTCCTTTGCCTTGCACTGGTTTCTTGGGTGCCTCTAGGCACCCTGATCTGGAGGGAAACATTAAGGAAGGGTTGGATAGAGAATTCAGGCAGGACCTTGGTCGTTCACTAAACACTGGAAAGGCTAGCAATTGCTCCAAGCCCCACATCTATGATGGCTTAACAAGTGTGAGAACTATTGTCCAGAAAGAGATGTTCTTTCCTGCCAAGTTTCTGCATTATTTTTCCTCAAGAGGCTAACTTCCCCCTGGCTACTCACTAAGGCAGGAAAGAAGGGAAGAGGACAAGAGAAGGGAAAGAGAGAAAATGAGAATGAGGTGGTGAGTTAGAAAAGGAGTGCTGAAAATAACATGCTAAATGTATCGTTTCTAAAAATATACATGTATTGCATATTGTGTGAATTTGCATGTATGTAAATTCTTTGAATTGCATATATACATATTTATGAATACATTCACCAGGATGCTATAAATTCCCCAGTATCTCTCAGAATGAATCACTACACCTTAAGCCTTGAGTCTGGTAAAGTGACCAAAAGAGAAATATGATGTTAAAAAGAAATGGCCAGTAAGGATTCAGCTCTAGGCTGTTGGGTGGCATGTGTAATGGAGAGTCTTGCTCTCAGAGCAGGCAGAATTGTGCTTTGGCTGTTTCCTGTTCGTTTATTGTGAAGTGAAGAATGGATTTCCAAATGGCTGCTGGGCTTGCATACAAAAGACTTCCACAGAGCCAGCTTGATTTCTTTCCTTCCTTGATATGGAGCAGGAAGGACAAATTGCTATGGGCCTCTGGGTGAGGGAGGGGCCTCCAACCTTCTCTCACCTGGAGCTGCTGTGAAGCCATGAGCACGTGACATTGTGGCTGTTTTCTGCCTCCGTTGTGTCTCTTCTGTCTGTGGACTTTGTGAAAGATAGGAAAAGCAACCAGACAGAAAGGTTGCCAGCAGCCACATTGAGTGAAGCATCAGGGCATCCTTGAGGAAGGATCAATGGATTGGCTCTGAGATACCACGTCCTTCTGCAGCCAGAGAGCTATGCTACAATCTTCAGTGAACTTGATGGGGAGAATGCTTTGTAGAAACTGCTTTAATATTAAACCTTTTTACTCCAGGGACCAAGATGGTCTAGATGAGAGTATGCCCCTACTTTAGGGGAGAATAACCCATATAGACTATGGAAGGGTGGCGACTTATCCCAACTCACACTCACACTCACACTGGTGAGGTCGGTGCTCCAGAGCAAGGCTGGCTATTTATATCTCCATTTTAGGGTTCTAAGAATGCCCCTGAGAGGAAGTGGGGGATCTTTCTAATACCATCAATTCAATGTCCTGTTCTAGTGTGTTCTCTCTAATATATTAATTACCAGCTACTGTTAGTATCTCTCTTATAACAGTATTTGACCCAATGATTAGCAACCCAATGTGACTTAACCAATTAGCATAAATTAGCTTTCACAAAGCTAATTTTTAACCCCTTGGTCCCAGGGAGAGTAAGTTAAAGTGGTTGCTACAAAGCATTCAATCCCTGCCCTCCAAGTTCACTTCCAAATGCAGCATAGCCAATGTATGAAGACTCTCCCTTAATTAGAGAAAACAGCGTCCCAGCTGCAGTCGGATTCACTGTTTGGCTGAATCCCATAGAGAGTTTCTCAGTGGGCTCAACAACCAGAAACCTCTAATATGGAGTCCAGTTGCTGGACCTGTTGAGATTTCACAAGGTCATAGCCTTGTATGTCCTATCTCCAAAGCACATTCACTTAAGATCAAGAAAAATAAACACCAAGAGAAAAGGAATGCCCCATGTTGGCCCAGGTAGGGTGACAGACAGCTAGTAGCAGGAGGCCATGACCATGGTCACTGCTGCCACTACCTCTCTCCTCACACCAAGGTTTTCAGCAGTCCTTGCTTCAATCACTGCCAAGAAAGAGAGGTTGATTTGTATATACCCACAATTTTGTCTCATCAAGCAATCAAAAAGCCTTCTCTTCACCATGAAGTAAGTGAGTAGGAAGCAGTCATATTCTTCAAAGGCAGAGCACACTGTGAATGCTTATAAGGGGCTTTCATTGGCCAGTCACTCAATACACAGATTGTATATTTTGACTTCTGCTATATCTTTTCATTGAATATATCTTTGTCGAAGCTAATTGGTGTTAATTGGTTAAATTACATTGGGGCACTAGTTACTGGTCCTGGTTGAGGATATTGAGGAGATACTAACTGTACCTGGTATTTGATATCGGGAAAAATACAGAAAAATGAGAGCTCGAGCCAATAGCATTAGAAAGACATCCCAACCCTTCAGGGGTACCTCTAGAACCTTGATAGGGAGATGTGGCCAGCCTCTATCTAGGGAACCAACCTGCTAATATACAAGTAGGAGTTGGGATAAGGATTCAGAGATAATATGAGGTACACTAGAAATCACCCAGAAGTCATATTTCAAGCTAGAACATGAAAACTGTCCGTGGACATTATTTTTGCCAACAAATATCAGAGTTCCAGAGAGATATGTGGATCCCTGATGCTTCCTTTTATCATATTTGTGTATGACAAGAAGCTGAGAGGGAAAGTGAATACATAAAACAACAAAACAGAGACCCAGAAAGATCTTGACAGCCTGGAATGATGGCCTGAATGAATATGAAATGTAATAAGTACCTCTAAGAAAGTGACTAAAATTCTGTATCTTTTGATTCAGAGATTCCACCGCCCAAAATATGACCCAAGGAAGTCAAAGATAGAAAGAAAAGTCCAATACAAACCAAAATCCTTATAGCAGCACTTTTTGTAGCAGGAAATACCTAGAAGCAAAGTCAATGCCTCTTGTTTGGAGAATGGCTAAACAATTGTGGTGCATAAAGATAATAAAATAGTATTGTCTCATAAGAAAAGATGAACTTAAAGAACACATAAAAGTGGGGCAGCTAGGTGGCACAGTGGATGGAGCACCAGCGCTGAAGTCAAGAAGGCCTGAATTCAAATTCAGCCTCAGATACTTACTAGCTGTGTGGCCCTGGGCAAGTCACTTAACCCAATTGCCTCCAAAAAGAAGAATACATGGAAGCATGGGAAAACATCTTGAACTGATGCACAGAAGTGAATAGACCCAGGAAAAGATATACAATGACTAACAATGCATTGGAAGAAAAAACCTGAAAGTCAGCACTGGGTCTTTAGAATGACCAAGCTTGGTTTGAAGAAGAGCTATCAGGTAGACCTTCTTTGTAAAGGGAGGGGGTCAGGGTATGAAACATTGAATATAAAGCTGAACTGTTTAATGTATTAGTTTTGCTGAGCTGCTTTGGTTCTTTTTCTAATCTTTATTATAAATGATGGTTCTCTGTGGGAGAGGAGGGAATGCTATTCTAGGGCATGAGGGTGATATGAAGCAAAAGATATCAATAAAAACAATTTTAAGAGAAAAAATGCCTACCTTTTTAACGCCAACATTCTTTCAGTGATGCTTTAGGATGGTAGTCATGGAATAGCAGCCTCTGAAGTTTTTAAATTGTGGGTATCCCCACAATGGGTATCCCAAAATGTGGGTATCCATGTACATGGAGGGCATGAATAGGTTATGGCAAACAGTATTACCAAGGAAGATTTGCACAGGACAAGTGGCATGAAGAATATCTGCAGAAAGATATGTGAGCAGAAGAACAGCTGCACTGGCACATGTTCCCCTGTAATCAACACAAGCAGGGATGTTCCAAGATGACCTATAAGAAACCATTTTGGGGTTCCGTTTGCTTACTAGTCAACTAGAGCAGTGGGATTTCTGGATTGGATTTATTATTAATAACAACAACTGGCCTTAAAATTTATAAAACAGTTTATAAACATTATTTCATTTGAGCCTCATAATAACCCTGTGAAGTTGGTAGAATAGATATAATCTCCATTTTATAGATAAAGAAACTGAGGCTCAATGAGTTTAAGTGACTTACCTTTGATCCTATAGTCAATGTGTCAGAAGTGGGATTTGAACTTAGGTTGTTCTAACCTCCCAAGCCAGCATTCTATCCACTGTAGTGATGGTTCTTTGCAGCACTTAATCTTTCAAAGCTATTTTTGTTAGTTATTACTCGCTTTTTCCCTGGGCTGCAGCTTAGTACAGCACTGTAAGCTCCATGAATACAGGCACTATTGCTCATCCAAATTTGATATCTCATCCAGGTGCTAGCAGTGTTTTCTGCACATTGTAGGTATTTTGCAACTTTGGCCAAGGCATTCCCCTCATTGGACCTCAATTTTCCTCATCTGAAATGGTAGAATTATATGATTTCTAAGGACCCTTCTGGCTGTAAATCATATGATCTTATGAATGGTACAATTATCCTAGTCATGAAGCTGGCTTAAATTTCTTTTCAAAAATGTGTGTCCTAGCTGGGCCCTGAGGCATGGTTCCCTGGGCTACTGGAAAGAATGTGACTGTCCACCGACATGGAGCTCACACAAACTCTCTCCTCTTCCTTCCTGAGCCCCAGTGATTCAGAATCAAAGGAAGCCTAGATAAAAATTCTTGTTCTCTCATCTTAGTCTACTTCAGCCCCAAGCTCTCTTGTTCTGCTCTCTCTTTCCATTGTGAATTTAGGAAGCCCAGTCTATTGCTAAGGACCTGCCTTTCAAATTAGAACTCCTTACCTCCTAATCCTTCTATCTACTGGCAGTTATGAAAACATAGCTTCCCTCCAACCCAGAAAACACCCCATCCCTGGTCACACTCTCCAGTACTGGATGTACCTGCTTTCTTACCCATTTATGGAGCCCTGATTGGCTCAGAATGTATGTAAATAGCAACTGTTTCTGTTGTGGCCAGAAACCTTAAGGGTCTTCCTCTCCCAGGTGTTTTATTTTTTTTTTACAAGGTAAAGAGGCCATTCTCTGCCTCTTTTCTTATTAAGCCTTAATCACTGAATGCGCTTTGTCTCAGTCAAACTGAGACCTATTAAAGACCTTAGCTTGAAGAGGCCAAGAACCCCCACTGCATCCTGGGCCATCTCTAGTTATCTAGATCTGTATCTGACCATTGGACCCAGATGACTCCAGTGGAAAAAGTGAGGCTGGTGACTTTGCTCAGCCCTCCCTCACCATAATCCAATTCACTTGCATACATGCCACGGTGTCACCTCCCCAATGTCAAGGTCCTCTTGGAGAATGAAAGACAAACAACAGGCAGCAGCAGCAGCAGCAGCAACCCACTGATTCACTAGGCCCAGAGAAAGAGTAGACTACTCCTAACCCTTTACTGCCACTTCCAGACCATCTCCTTCCACCATCACTCAGAAACATCTCCAACCAAATATACTGCTCTCTCCAAATCCTGGTGGTAGTTACCTACCCTATGCCTAGGTCAGTCCTATCCTTTCTCAAAGAGTTCAGTTCCCAGCTTATATGCTTCCTATCTCAAGCCTTGCACTTATATTTGGGGACTTCAATATACATGTCAAAGGTCCTCTCAAAAAGTTTGACTTCGTAGTATCAATGCCAATGACCTGCACCTTCATTACCTTAGCCACAGGTAAGGGTTAGAAGGAAAGGAAGATCACATCCCCTTTCTCATCTTTGCCCCTAAATGTCTCACATCAACAATCCAGATTTCTGAAATTCTTCTATTTGATTATAATCTTCTGTTCATCTTCCTAAAGTGCCCCACCCTTCCTAACCCTATTCTTGGGCCTCACAGAAACCACCAATCACTTTGTCCCTCCTGCTCTTATAATCCAGCACCATTACTCAGGCCTGTAAGGACCTGAAGAGACTTCCCCACCCACTAAATGAAGAAGCCAGAGAAGCTCAAATCCCCTGAGTCACCAGGCCAAAAAGAGGTCTGCAGTAATAGCCAAAAGCCCCTTTTCCTGCCCGTGGGGGGGGGGGTTGGATATCCACTACTCTGCCGATTCCCCAGGTCTCCCCTCATCATGGATTAGCACTAGCCTTCAAACTTTGACCTGCACACTCTGACCAGGCTCTCCATACCCTCTCCTCAATATTTGGTCCTGCTTGACCCAGATGAAGAACCCTACAAAAATCCACCAGGCTTTCCTGGTTTGGGCACCTTATTCCACCAGGGACCCTAGCAAACCAACCTGTTCCCAATCTCCCTGAATGTTGAACATATTATAGTTCCCCTCAATAAATGTTTATGCTCTCTCTGCTAGCTCATGTCTTGTTTTCTGTTTTGTTCTGTGCTCTGCCTCTTAGCCAGACAGTTTATCCTTTAGAAGCATCAGCCCTGTCCAGCACCAAGACTAACTTGCTGTCGGCAGCTACCCCTACTTCCCAAGCAGGGCTAGACCAGAAACCCAACAACAGTAGACCTCTCCCCTTCTCCTCCAAAGCAGGCTGTGACTAGAAGCCTGCCGTGTGCCTCTCAGGCTTTTCCCTGCAGCAACATAAAAGGCTAAAAACAGTTAACCATTTTAACTTTATGCTGTCTTCTACCACAGAATATCTTACCCTTTGGCCTAATATCGTTCCTCTCTTTCCAAGCCCCAACCCAGGATTACTCCTGCCTCCTGACTTCTCTATTACTACTTGCATTCAGCTGAAGAGCATTGGCCTGAGAGAGAGGAGGACTGGACCCATGATTTCACTGGTGTCGGTGCTCTAGTCTTGGCAAAACCTTCTCTTTGGCAAGACCAACGTTTCTCCTTGTGCCCTTTATCCCGCCCCCACTGTCTCTTTGGTTAGCTTCCTCCTCTCCCTTTCTTATCTTAAATCTCTGTTTATCAGTTTAACTCTCTTTCTAGACTTCACTGCCACGACCCAACTGCTTTCTCACCCTCGAACATCCCTCCACTACTCCCATTTGGTGAGTTCTTTCTCCAATTGATGAGTTCCTTCCAGATCCTCCATTTTGGGGGCAGACCCAGACAGGCTATGCTTCAGCACCACATCCTCACACAAGGCTCCCCCTCTTTTTAGCTCCCCCACGTTTCAGCTTTATTTTATACATTGCCTTCCCACATTAGAATGCAAGCCTCTTAAAGGCAAGGACTACTTTTTTTGTTTGAATTTTAACCCCAGCAATCAGCAAAATGCCTAGTATGTAATAATTATTTAATAACTGCTAGTTACCAGCCTGTTATCTGCATCTGGGAGCTTCTTTCCTACTTGAACATATGAACGTATGGGCAGCTAGGTGGCACAATAGAGTGCTCGACCTGCAGCCAGAAAGACTCATCTTCATGAGTTCAAATCCAGCCTCAGATACTTACTAATTGTGGGACCTTACCCACGTTTGCCTTAGTTTCCTCATTGGCAAAATGACCTGGAGAAGAAAAGAGCAAGTATTTTTGCCAAGAAAATCCGAAATGGAATCTCAAAGAGGACGCGGCTGAAATGACTAAACAACTACACTATGACTGTGCCCCATTTCCTCCATCATTAAAAAAAAAAATTTAAACTAACATCCCATATCACTCCTCCCTTTCATTGTTAAAAAAAAAGCATCTACCCTCACAGTCTCCACTTTCTCATATTCTACTCACTGCTCAAAGCAATGAATAATAGTTTCTGATTCAGCCTTTCTGAGTAAACTGTTCTCTCCAACTTTACTAACAATCTCTTAATTGCTTAATCCAGTTACCTTTTCTCAATCCTCATCCTTCTTGGCCACTCTATGGTTTGGCACTATTAACCTCCCCTGCCTCCTGGATCAGAAGTGGGAAAACTGAGGCCTCAAGGCCACACGTGGCCTTCTAGATCCTTGGGTGCAGCCTTTTGATTGAGTCCAAGTTTTACAGAGCAAATCCTTTCATTAAGGGGATTTGTTCTGGAAGTCAAAGGGCTGCACTTGAGGACCTAGAGGGCCATATGTAGCCTCAAGGCCAAAGGCTCCCCACCCCTATCCTAGATGCTCTCATTCCAGGGTTTGGGGGCCACTGCTCTATTCTCATTCTCCTCCAACTTAATTGTTCCTCTCCCTTCTTCTTATATTGCCTGATAATTATCCATACCTGCCCCCTTTGAACCAGGTGAACCCCAGGGATCTGTCCTGGGCCCTCCTCCTCTTCTTTCTATATACCCTCTCTCAAGGTAATCTCATCAACTCCTATGGGGTCTAGTGTCATAGTTAAACAGATGACTCTGAAATCTCATTTTCATCCCTTATCTCTTTCTTAAGTTCTAGTATCATATCACTAACACCCTACTGGACATTTCTATCCAGATGTCTTACAAACAAAACATGTCCAAAACAGAACTCCCACTCCAACCCTCTCCTTCCGCCTTCCTAACCATCCTGTTTGTCAAGGGCACCATCATTCTTCCAATCATCCAGCTTCACAACCTCAGAATAATCTTTTAACTCCACCATCTTTTTAACTCTCCATAACCAATCAACAGCCAACTCCTGTCAGTTCTATCCCCATCTCTCTGTTCACACATGCTCTTCAAACCTTCAGCAACTTTTGTCTGGCCTATTGCAATTCCTTGTAATTGGTTTCTACTTATAGTCTCTCCCACTTGATCCAACAGAGCTAACCATGTGATTCCTCTGTTCAAGAAATTTCAGCAGCTCTTATTGCTTCTAGAATGAAATACAATCTCCTATTTGTCATTTAAAGTCCTTCACAATATGGCACTAGTTTACCTTTCTTTTTCTCTTTTAAAAAAAATTCATTGGTATTCTTTAAAAAAAAAAACTGTCACTTTCCCCATTCAGTCCCCTTGTACCAAAATTGTGGTTCGGTTGTTTTTTCAGTCACATCTGACTCTTCATTACCCTATTTGGAATTTTCTTGGCAAAGGTGCTGGAGTGGTTTCCCATTTCCTTCCACAGATCATTTTACAGATGAGTAAACTGGGAAATAGAGTTAAGTGAAAAGCTCAGGGTCACACAGGTAGTAAAATTGTCTGAGGCCAGATTTAAACTTGTCTTCGTGACTCCAGGCCCAGTGCTCTATCCACTGTACCACCCAGCTGCCCAAGTACCAAAATAGAGTTAAGCAAAACAAACCCCATTGTCTATATGTAACAATATGAGCCTCATCCACCACTTATGGAAGATATGCTTCAACATCAATCTTCTGAAGTCATTATTCCAGCCATTTTCCCAGAATGATTTCACATTACTCCACCTCACACATTTTATCTTCCATCCAAATTGTCCCACTTGGCTGTCCCCCGTATACAGCCCATTCCTGGACTTTTCACAGGCTATCACCATTGCATGGAAATGCTCTTCCTCTTCCCCAGCATCTCTTGGAATCCCTGATTCTCTTCAAGATTCCTTTCAAGCACATCCTCCTAAATGCGTCCTTTCTCAATTTCTCTCCTACCGCTTATAGTTATTAGGACTCAGTCCCCTTCCCCCAAATTACTTTGTATTTACTTTGCACGTTTTGTATTTACTTACTTTTGTACATGATATTTCTCTACAATAGAATATAAGCTCCTTGAGGGCAGAGACTGTATAATTTTTGTGTTGTTTCCCTAGCACCTAGCATGATGTCTGACTCTTAAATGCTTGATGAATTTTAATTAATTGAATTTGTTTAAATTTGTTGTTTTAAAATATTCTATAGGAAGCTTACTAAGCTTTTTAAGAACTCTCTCAGGGAAGCAGTTTTAAAAAGTTGTAGGTTGTTCAAAACCAGACACTTGACACTTACTAGCTGTGTGACCATGGGCAAGTCACTTAGCCCCAATTGCCTCACCAAAAAGCAAGGAGGAAAAAAAAGTTGTAGGTTGCCAAGTTATTACTACAAAGATGCTAAGGAATGTATTATATGCAAATTTGCTTCAACAAACTCTCAGTTTTATAGTTGATGACAGGGAGGCTTTTACTTGTCTTTAATAATAAAACAGAAAATAACTTCCAATTGGAGAGTTAATTTTCTACCCTCCATGTCTAAATGCCTGACATGGTGCTTTTTCCTCATGTTAGGCTTCAGACCTGTGCAGGAGACAAAACAGAGCTTGAAACAGGAGGGAGCTGAAACCTTTGGGGAATTTTAACTTCTGCGTCAAGCTGCCTGGAAGATGTCTCCTCAGGTGCAGTTTATTAAAAGTGGCAACAGGGGGAACCTTAAGGACACACTTTTTGTCACAACCTTGATTACCTAACCTAATGCCATAGTTCATTCTCTACTTCCTCTTAAGCAATGTGACCAACTAAAACCACTCTGTTCCACTGTTCAAAGCAAAAGACAAACCCGTAGACCTCCCCAGCAGGGCTCTCCATTTTCCCTGAAGCAGAAGAGACACTCTTTCCTGGGACTAAGTCTTTTGAAAAGATACAAACTGACAGCAGCAGGTAACAAGGAATACTATCGGCAGAAATTTCCCTTGGAGGCATAAACCTTGCACATTCTTTTATCTGTGTATTTGCACAGCTTTCCTGAAAGAATGACTTAAGGTTGCAATGCTACTTCATGGAAAAGGCAGCTTTAAGACCTATATTGAATCACCAGCAGCAATAAACTGTTGTAGAATATCTTTGAGAGGCTGGGCAAACTGTTGTTGAAAGAAACGGGCATCAGTTGAGGAATGTGTGCCCTATCTACATCAATACAAGTTTTAACTCCTCTTCCACAGCACAACTATATACCATGTTCCAGCATCCTTTGCAACTGCTTTTACCACATGTCCTGCAAAAGCAGGTGTGGCTCCTGTTTCAAGCCTGTAACTTTATTATCTGCTAGCATAGCAAATGCCTATGCCGTTGGCATTTCTTGAGGTGGGTGTGACTTTCTCTGCCTGGCAGTGATCTGACACATGCCTGTGTATCTGTAAAGGGAGGTGATTTTTCCTCCTCTCAACCTGATATAGGTTATGAGAGAGAGAGAGAGAGAGAGAGAGAGAGAGAGAGAGAGAGAGAGAGAGAGAGACAAAAGAAAGATATTGTGCTGCCCTGCCTCACAGGATAGTAATCAATCAATTAATATCTATTGAGTACTTACTCTGTACATGCAGCTTCTTTTCACTTGCTCTCTAATAAAAAGCACCAACCACTGAAATGTTTTTGAAAAGCTCCTTGAGGTCAAGGCCTATTTGGGATTTTGCCAATATAACCCTAGTGGCTTGCACACAGTAGGTGCTTAGTAAATATCCATTGAGGTACTAAGTGAAAAAATATCTTGCAAGGGTGTATGTGTGTGTAGGTTTTATACTTTATAAAAATATGTTTTATATATTATAAATATATATACATTGTGTATATATATAATACTATATATATTATACATATATATATATATGCACATACATATATATATATAGGTTTTATACATTATAAAAATTCAATCTTGGTCCTAAGTCCCAAAGTCCTAAAAACTCCAGGAACAAGGACAATTTAGCTGAAATTCCTTTCTGTCTTCATACTCGTGGTTCTCCTTGAGTCAGGTCACCAACCTGCTGGTGGCCGATCTGCTAGGGATAAATCTCTCCATGCTTCACTAGACTGGTCCTCAGGAAGCAAATACTGGAAGATGTTGCTAGGACCATATGTGTGTGTGTGTGTGTGTGTGTGTGTGCACTTGTATACATGTGTGTATGCATGTAGATGTATATGCAAATACATATGTATGTGTATATGCATTGTGTATGTGTGTGTCTGTGTTCATATATCTATATGTGTACACATATATGTCCAGATATACATGTACGTATACATATGCATAAGTGTGTGCATGTGCGTGTATATACACAAAACCTTTCTAGCTTGGTAGAATTTGCCAGAGTTTGCACCTCTGCTGGCATAGTATTTGAGCACCTAAAGTGATTTCCACCCCACAAGTAGACCCTTTATTATGATAAAAATAGCTAGCATTTTAGAGCACTTAGAAGTTTGCAAAGCACTTTGCATATAGTATCTCATTTGATCCTCACAACAACCATGTGAGGTAGGTACTGTTATTATCTCCATTTTACAGATGAGAAAACGAAGGCTGAGGGAAGTCAGGTAACTTGCCCAGGGTCCCACAGCTAAGTAAATATCTGAGATAAGATTCAAATGAAGGTCTTCTTTATTTTAAGTCCAGAACTCTGTCCATCATACCACCTAGCTGCTTAACCAAAAAAAAAAAATTAACAAAGGGTAGTTTCTATCCTTCAGCTACTAGGGTATGGGCCCAGCATGTGCCCAATATGCCACTAAGCTACACAAGGCATTATGGTCTTGATAGTAATTCAATTTTAATTCATGCCAGACTTTTGGCTGAACAGGCTACTTACCACATCACAGCCTTCTAGAATGGAAGTTCTTTGTCTGAGGTCTATAAACTCCCAAGGAGTCTGTGGATAGATTTCAAGGATTCTGTAAACTTGATTGGGAACAAAAATTACACCTTTACTTTCACTAACTCCTAACTGGAATTTAGTATTTTTTTCAATTATTTGAAAGTCTTATTCTGAGGAGTCAAAGACTGCCAAAGAGGTGTAGGAAACAAAAAAAGTTTATCAACCCCCATTGTAGATTTTTTTTTCTCTTCCAGCTCTCAGTTATGAGTGTGGAAACTGATTTATAAGCAACTATATTGCTCTTATCACCTCTCAATTTGACCATTCTTGATAAAACTCAACCAAGCTCATTGGCTGTTGTCTGGAGAGACTCTTCAACAGAGGGAGCTGGGCAGCTGGGTGACCCTTATGGATAGAGGGCTGGGTCTGGAGCCAGGTAAGACATTTCCTGAATTTAAATCTGGCTTCAGACACTTACTAGCTGCATGACCCTGGGCAAGTCACTATACCCTATTTGCTTCATTTTCTTCATCTGTAAAATAAGCTGGAGAAAGAAATAGCAAACCACTCCAGCATCTTTGCCAGGAAAATCCAATGGGGTCACAAAGAGTCAGACATGATTGCACAACAAAGAGGGAGCCAGGTGGTATAGTGGATGGAACACTGGATTTGAAATCAGAAAGACCTGAGTTCTAATCCACCCTCAAATATTTACTAGTTATGTGACTTAACCTCTTTGGGTCTCAGTTTCTTCATTTCTAAAATGGGGATAATAATAGTATCTACCTCACAATATTGTGAGGATCAAGTGAGATGATTTTGGCAAAGAGCTTTGCAAAACCTTAAAGTACAATGTAAATGCTAGCTCTTATTATTATCCAGGCCCAAAGATATCAACCACTTTGGGGCTTAAGCTAGTTCAATCTTGGGCTGCATTAAGATAAGCCTAGTGCTTAGAACTAGGGCACTCATAGCCCTTCTCTATACACTCTACCTTGGTCAGGCAATATCTGAAGGAATATGTCTACTTTGGGAAGACACATTTTAGAAGACAAGAGCCTCTAAAGTGAGGCAAGTAAGATAGTGAAGAGTTCTAAGTTCATGAGACATTTTAGGTACTTCAATGTATAGAGTGATGGACCTGGAGTTAAGAACACCTGAGGTCAAATCAATCTTCAGATACTTACTAGCTCTGTGACCCTGACCCTCTGTTTGCCTCAGTTTTTAATAGCACCCACTTCATAGGGTTGTTGTGTCGATAAAACAAGACATTTGCAAAGTGGTTTGCAAAGCTTAAAGCACTGCATAAATGCTAACTATTAGTATTGTAATATTAGTATCGTAAGACATTCTAGTGTCTAATTATGAAGGTATTCAGATACTATGCTGGTGGAGTGCAGACTCTGGCACATTCTACCAAGCTGGAAAGGTTTTGCATATGCTTCTAGCAACATCTCCCAGTATGTACCTCCTGCAGACCAGCCCAATTAGGTATGGAGAGGTTCATTCCCAGGAGATTGACCACCTGCTAGCTAGCTAGCTAGCTAGTTGTAGTACTAGTAGCAGTAGTGGTAGTAACAGCAGTAGTGGCAATAGTAGTAGGAATAGTAGGAATAGTAGTAGTAGTGGTAGTAGTAGTAATAGTAATAGCAGGAACAGTAATAGTAGTAGCAATAACAATAATAGTAATAGTAGTAGCAACAGTAATAATAGTAGTGGCAGTAGCAGCAGCAGCAGTAGAAATATACAGAAAAGGAAAGCTTATTTTACAGATGAAGAAAATGAAGCAAACAGGGTATAGTGACTTGCCCAGGGTCATGCAGCTAGTAAATGTCTGAAGCCAGATTTAAATTCAGGAAATGTCTACCTGGCTCCAGGCCCAGCCCTCTATCCATAAGGGTCACCCAGCTGCCTAGCTCCCTCTATTGAAGAGTCTTTCCAGACAACAGCCAATGAGCTTCGTTGAGTTTTATCAAGAATGTCAAATTGAAAGGTGATAAGAGCAATATAGTTGCTTATAAAATATAAATTAATTAATAAAATATAAATTAATCAATAAGCATTTATTAAAAATCTGCTATACATCAGGTGCTGTGCTGGGAAAATAATGAAAAAAAAAAAGTAAAAGTCCCTAACTCAGAGGAGCTTACAGACAGTTTGGTAAAAACAACATGTATCCATTTAAGTACATGAAAATAAATTCCATTTTGAGAGGAGGCACCAGTAGGTGGAAGATCAGGAATGGTCTCATGCTCACGATGCCAAGTGAGTTTGAGCTGAGCTTCATCTTCAGCATTTAAAGCACTGGTAGGAGAAAGAAAGATTCAACTTATTCTGCTTGGCCCCAGAGGACAGAACGTGGAGGAGTGAATGGGAACTTCAACTTCAGAGAGATTTAGGCTCGTGTGGTAGACAATGGCTAGGTCTGCCTGACAGGAGCGTGCTCTGGGGAACTGGTAGAATTTCAAGAGGAAAGTCCCTAGCCTGTAGAGCAGATGTGATTACACACCACTGGAAGCTGGGGGATGCTCGTGGATAGTAGCCCCTGCCACTTAGGCAGATAGACCATAAAGGTTTCTTTCTTTTGTGCCTAATAGAAGACTTTGCACTGCTGATATGGTCCTTCACATCGTCCTGACCCTGCAAAAAGGCCCCACAGGTGCACATGAAGTCCACTTCATGCAGGCCCATTCCAGCCACCATTGTGAGTGTTGCCTCCATTGGGCAAAGGGAGACAAGGGGAGCTCAGCACTAACCAGCACAAGCACTAGCCTATAAACTGAAAATGTGAATGCTTGCATAGCATTTAACACCCGTATCCTTACAAGCTAAGCAATCTCTTCTTTTACACGTCTTGTTTATTCCATACCAATCATTTACACCATCCTGATACCCAGGCTTAGCACATTGTTCCAGGCCTCCTAGAACAGTCTGACATAAAGAAAAACTTCTTCATAATTAAAACTATCCAAAAGTACAACGTCCTGCCTTGGGAGGTGCAAAGTCCACCCTTGTCTGAGTTCTTCAAGTGAAAGCTAAATAGCCATCTGCTGGGTGTGTTGTGAAGTGGATTCTTATTCAGATCAGATTGGAGTAGTGGCCTTTGAAATACTTTCCAAATGGACCATCCTGCTGGGTGGCATGGTAGCACATCCGTGTAGCCTCCTCCTAGGGAGGCTGAGGTTGGTGGATTGCTTGAGTTTGCTGACCTGCAGGAGGGCTGATGTCTATACTGGGTCTGGTACTAATGTGAGGAGTCCCCAGGAGAAAGGGTCCATCAGGCTGCCTACAGAGGTGCAAACCAGTCCAAGTCAAAGGGAAAAAAATGCACCAGGTTAAAGTTTCCTGGGTGGTCAGTTTGGGAATCTTATTGGACTTTGAGTGGCTGTACTTCTAAACCCAGTGAGACAGAGAAACCAAATCTCAAAGAAACAGAAAATTCAAAAAAACAAAACCCACAAATGTACCATCCTATAATTCTGTGTGATTTTTCTATTCAGTCTATTCCCCTGAAACTTTTCCCAAAAGTTATATGTTCTTCACTGGCACCCCTATCGGTCATCTCTTCCATTTATGCCCTACATAGGTCATATGGTCTGGCCAAAGTCTCAGAGCCTGAATCCCCATGTTGATCATAATATGCCCTGTCCTCTCGTTCCCAACTACATTCACTTCCTAGGTCTAACACTACTCTATCGCATCCCTGTTCTAGCTTCGCATTCATTCCTCACAGTAACCTATGAAGGAGCTCCGGAACAAATAGATACAGTATACCACTTTTTAAAATTTCAGACAAAGATCTAACCACTCCCCCAACTCATTATGAATCATTAGTTTTTGCCTGAGCCCTTCCCCCACTAAGTGCTGCAGACTACATGCTTTTTTTACATTCTGTCAATGAAGACTGCGGCAACGGCAGTGTATTCTTACAAACCATTACTCCCGCAAATAACCCATCAATGTTAATCTACCCTAGGCGACAAATTATACCTCAGTGTCTAAAGGATTTCTTCAAGCCTAAAATACTCAAAAAGTTTAAAAGTATTTTAAAAGTATGTTCCATAATTACCCTTCAATTGCAGTCAGTGTAAAATAACAACGATTTATGCATATTTTGTTCCAAACCTATAATTTCATCAATGTTAGGAAAGAAACTCCCAGAGTGGAAACTCCCTCCAAGAAGACAGAGCAGCACTTCATCTATAATTTAGAAAGTTGTCTGGGGGTGAACTGAGAAGTCAAGTGATTTGCCATGCCCACACAGCCCCCAACTTCACTCAGGCAGCTCTTGCCCACTCCAAGGCCAGCCATCATGCCATAATATCTCTCTTATCATCTAATAAGAGAATATTATTTTTATAAGTCAAATGAGGAATGGAGGAGGGTGAGAAAACAGCACAACTTTCTTTGTCTTGGGCAAACTATTCCCATAGCTTAAGTTTTACTATTCAGACTATGACTGAGCCCATAGCACCACCATTACCTGATGGTAACATGCTCTAATTTCAGGAGAAAAACCAAATTTATTAAAGCTCAAGTGCTGAAACTATAAACCCAAAGTACCCACCCAGCCTCCACTTCAACCCTGAACTACCAGAAGCCCTAGAAAAGTTAAGTGACTGTCTAAAATCAGCAGCAGGGCCAGCCCTAACCCTGCAGAACCCCAGCTGCATCCTCCCTCACTTGCATTTAACTCTAATGTCTACTGAATTTCCTGAAGGAGGTTTTGAGGCCCAGACCAGCAGCCAAGACCACCTCAGAGACACATGCGGAGACTTCCTGAGAGCCTAACAGGATGGGGAAGGCAATCCCCAAGGCTAAAATGGAGCCCGTCAGTGAGAGGAACTGAGAGGCAGGCACAAGCTGCAGGGGGTTCTCACTGCACCCTGCAGCAGCATCGTGCCATTTGGAGCCCTGGGACTGTGGGAATCTTCTGGCGATTCAGGCGGCCCTCTGATACGGCCCCACCTCCCTGGTCTGTGAGCTCCCTCTTATCTCTCCATCTCCACTCCCTCTGAAGCAGAGCCTTCCTCTGGCCTCACCCACGTCCCCCAAGGACAGCTGCTCAGGGATCCACCCTCCAGCTAAACAACTAGATGAACAGCGTTCCCTCCCCTATCCCCACCCCAGTGAAATTCAGATAAATTTGTGAGAAGATGAAGCTAGAGAGTCTGAACTGGGAGGAAAATTAGGGCCATAAGGAAATTGAGTTTAATATGGATCTAACTAGCAATGCATGAGAAAGGACACTGGTGGTGGCCAGCCACACATGCTAGATAAGGGAATGCTCAGGACTGGTCCCCCTCCTCCTTCCCCCACCCCCTCAATGGGAAGGGTGGGGATAGCCTTTGGAATGCTGGCATGCTAGGGTGCTGCTTGATCCTTTTCAGGCTGGGACAATTAAATGAATACAGAGATTCTTGGCCAACTGCTGATTTCCTGGCCTTAAACAAGTACCCCAGAGGATAACTGGCTGGCTCCAGGAGGTGGCAGGCAGGAACTCAACAACCCTTCGGACCAACCCCAAAATAGCTTCCTAAAAGTCATCTCTAGAAAGCTAAGCCTGATGGTATAAGAACCCAGATTCTACTCCTGTCTCTCCAGCTGTTTCCTTGAGTAAGTGACTTAACCTCTCTTTGCTTTGCCTTTCTCACCTATACAATAGGAAGGTCATAATACAGTAGATTTAGAGGTGAGAGTACATCAGTTCAATTCTCTCATTTCACATATGTGGAAACCAAGGTACAGACAGTACAAGTTATTTGCCTACAGTCACACAGTGAGGGTAGCAAGTGTGAGACCAGAGGAAGGCTCTGTTTAAGAGGGAGTGGAGATGGATGGATAAGAAGGAACCCACAGCCCAGAGAGATAGGGCAGTATCAGAGGACTGCCATAGTCCATGTGTTGCCTGAAGACTCCCACAGTCCCACAGTCCCACAGGTTCCAAATGGCATGATCCTGCCTCTCAGTCCCTCTTGATGATTGACTCCATCTTAGTCCTAAGGAGAAATTTGAACCCAAGGGTTTCCCATCCGCTCTTCGTAGTTAGACAAAAATGCTCCCTAAAGACTTTCTAGCTATGAAATTCCAGAACGACTCAAAGGTCCTGTTGGATGTTCAGAGCCCTTCATAACCTATTCCCTTCCTACCTCATGACTCTTCCTACATCCTCACATACTCCTTGCTCTAGTAACACTGGCCTCCTGGCTGTTCCATGAATGAGGCACCCCATCTCCCAACTGCAGGCATTTTCACTGGCCTGCAATGCTCTCCTCTTCATCTCTGTCTCCTTTCCCTGGTTTTCTGTACCTCTCACCTAAAATCTCACCTTTATAGGAAGCCTTTCCCAGCCCCTCTTACTTCTGGGGCCTTCCTTTTCCTATTTCCCATTTTTTCCTGTGTATAGCTTCTTTGTACATAGTTGTTCACATTTTGTCTACCCCATTAGACTTCAGCTCCTTGAGCGAAAGGTCTGCCTTTTGCCTTTCTTTGTATCCCCAGCTCTCAGCATGGGGTCTGACACACAGTAGTCACTTACTAATGTTTAAGAACTGACTGACAGGTGTAACTTGAGCCAGATCTAAACAGGGCTGCTAACTGATGAGCTACAGAATAATTTAACCCTGTGTTTTTTTTTCACTTCAGAACTGCTATCAGACTGAGGGAAGGACTTTGACCAGAATCTAAAGAAGTTGAGACATGGAAAAAAAAAAGTGTATTGCACTCTAATTGTACTATTAACACTGGTTCTAGGATAATTGGAGAGGATAACAGGAACAGGACCCGACATGAATTAGCATGACCAAAATGGAAAAGCTACTTTTAATAGGAAGAACAATGGAGAAGACACTGTGAGACCTGGGTTCTAGACCTGACCACTATTAACTCATGGTTAACTTGGGACTCTCGTGGTCTCTGTTTCCTAATCTTTAAAATGAGAGAGCTAGTCTCTAAGGTTCCTTCCAGTTCTACTACTCCATGGTTCTAAGAAATCAAGCAATAATCAAGTAAGAATTTTTAAAATTATGTGGCCCATATGGTCTGACCAAGTGTCAGTCATAGACAGATTACAATCAACTGCAGGCTGCATTCACCTTCAGGATGCACTCCTGAATTTCTCTACCACGCCCCAGAAATCTCCCCATCTTTTTTTTTTAGGCAATTGGGGTTAAGTGACTTGCCCAGGGTCACACAGCTAGTAAGTGTCAAGTGTTTGATCTGAGGTCTGATTTGAACTCAGGTCCTCCTAACTTCAGGGCCAGTGCTCTATCCACTGTGCCACCTAGCTGTCCCGGAAATCTCTCCATTCTGAAAGCTCACCGAAAGCCCTGGAATTTACACATAGAAAATACCTTCCACTACTGTGTCCTCTCCCTCTGAATGCATGACTCCTCCAAGGACCTCTATTTAAGGAGATTCAGCCAGCCATGCCCCATTCCTCCCCAGGCTGCATTCAGGGCTTTCTCTACAAAGCCTGGTGGGTGCTGGTGCCTGGTACCTTCTCCTCCCTGACCCATGACTTCCCGATACAGCTTCCTTTTATGGGTTGTCTTCCCACATTAGAATGTAAGCTTTTTTTTAATTAATTTATTTTGATTTATCAAAAATCACTTCCATAAGCTTTTGAGTAATAGATTTTTTTTCCCACCTCCCTCCCCAAGAGGGCACAGAATCTGATACAGGCTATACATATACATAGAATGTAAGCTTCTTGAGGGCAGAGAGACTATCATTTTTTCTGCTTATACTTGTATTCCCAGGGCTTAGCACCATGCCTGGCACATAGTAAATGCTTAATTAATGATTGTTAATTGAGTCCTCTCAATTCTACCTCAGTAGAATCCTTTGATATCTGGCCCCCTTCTAGTCCCACTTTCACAGCCCTAGTATCGGATCTCTTTACTACTTAAGTGGGTTTTCAAATGGAAGTAATATGGCATAATGGAAATAGCATTCTATTTTTTGACTCAGAGAACTATGGGATAGACACTACGCTGTTGTTGTTTGTCCTTCATTTTCAAAACGGATCAATGATGTCACAGAATGATGACTTGCCAGTGAATTGGATTTAAGTGAGACAGAGCTGCACAAAGTCATCAGACTCTTCCAGAGTCATTGAAGTCTGGTGGTAAGACAAAAGTCAAGAAGACTAGTGATGGCCCAGGATGCAGTGGATGACCTTGGCATCTTCGATGTCTGGCCAAGCTTTAAGTGCCCCACAGTGCCTGCTTCAGCCATTTTTATGGCCATTGGAACAAATTCTTCTTATCTGCCCATTCCTCCAGGGGAAGTCTTCACATGCTTGAGGTAGGCATCCCCCTAACTCACTAACAGGAGTGTACAGGGCACTAACTTGATTTGCAATCATGAAGATATAGGTTCAAATTCTCCCTCAGACATGCACCAAACTGTGTGACCCTAGACAAGTCATTTAGCTGTCTGTGCCTCAGTTTCCTCATCTATAAAGTGAAGAAGCCTGGACTCAAGGGTCTCTCAGGTCCCCTACAGCTCTAAATCTATGATATTATAGCAGAGCTCAGCTACTTACAACCTGTGTGACCTTTGATAACTCATTAATCTCCTCAGGCCTTGGTTTTTTCATGTGTAAACTGAAGTCACTGGGGGTAAATATTCTCTCTAAGGTCCCTTCCAGCTCAAAATCCTATGATCCTCCTAACCCCACCCCACCTCTCTACTTAGCCCACTCCATTTGATAGCTGCCCCAGAACTACAAAAATCTCTCGCTTCTGAGGATTCTGGCCCTCTTTTCCCGGCAGATATTGTGGCCTGGAGTTGCTCACTCTGCCTTCCATCTCCCTTTTGGAGTACCTTTGGATTTAAGTGAGGCAGGGCTGTGCAAAGTCTAACTCTCTCCTCCAGAGTCCTCTTCCATAACGAAGGATGAACAAGGAAGAAGTACCTTCAGAAATGGCAGCTAGATGGCTGTGGATAAAGTGGATAAAGCTCTGGGTCTAGAGTCAGGATAGAACCTGAGTTCAAATTCTGCTTCAGATGATTACTAGCTGTGTGACACTGGACAAGTCACCTCACTCTGTTTGCCTCAGTTTCCTCATCTATAAAATGAGCTAGAGAAGGAAGTGGCAAACCACTCCAGTATCTTTGCCAAGAACACTCCAAATTTGATCACAAAAAGTCAGACACAATGAAAAAAAAGAAACAGCCCTGGGCAATTTTTAGGGCCTAGCCTAGTCAAACAGGAGGAAATGAGGCAGAAAAACATAATTCAAGAGTCATTTTTGCGGGGGGGCTGGGAGGAAGAGACCTGTCGCATCTATCTGGAGGAATGGAGAAATGGGTGCCAGAGATCCATTAGTGTAATCTGGAAAAGATGCATCTCTTTCCAAACACCTGGAAAGACCCTTTGCGGTGGTTGGAACCATGGGACTGGGGAGAGAACAGGTTTCATTAAATAGGCCAGAAGCATTCTCCTGTGAAAGTTGCAACCAATCTGTGCTTTCTCATCCTGTGCCTTCTTTCTAGTCATCTTATTATCCAGGATCTCCTCTGTGCTGTAAGCCTTTCTCTGGTTCCTATATTTCACCAATACCAGGGCAATATTTGCATTGTCTACCTTTTGTCCCTTACTCTCAGTAAGCCACCAGCCCACTTCCTTTTAAAGATATGTAATTGATAATATAGTTATGTATCAATATATAGTTGATAATATCTTGTAGGTGATAGAACTAGAGTGGGAAGGGATGTCAGAGGACATTTAGTCCAACACTCTGATTTTGTAGATACAGAAACTAAGGTTGAGGGAGATTAAGTGACTCACACAAATAGTGCATTTCAGGGGTGTGATTTGGACCCCAATCCTACTCTTTCAGAGCCACAGGGCTTTCTGTCGACCCATGCTGAATTCTCTGAATCATTGGTAATAATAATAATAAATATAAATAAAATATAAACATGAAATAAATAAATATAAATACAATAATGACAATATAAATTATATATAATATATTATATAAAATATATTATATATAAATAAAAATATAAATAATAATAATAGCAGCTGACACTTATATAGCAATGAAAGGTTTGCAAAGTGCTTTATAAATAACATCTCATTTGGTAATATGTTGCAGCCTATTTCCATATATCATGTATTCTTCAACTTGAAAAGGCCACAAGTCAAGACTAAAGTGGAGGGAGTGTTGATGCATGATTTTTTGTTTGCAGGTTATTGTGCACTCAGTGCAGCCTCTGAAGCTGAGATGAAACAAATAAACTTTAAGTTATCTGCATGGTGGTTTTTTGTTACTTTGACCTGCCAAATTGTTTTAAAATTACATCTTAAATGGGGCCAAGGTTATGGTATGGAAAGCCCCCCTAGACTAAGCATGGCAAAACACACTGAGTTAATCTCTAACATCTTAACTAACAAATCTTCAACAAGTAGATCACTTGGGTAAGTTCAGAGGCATTGTATCTAATACCAACTTTACCCATATTTTTATATTGGATATAAATACATGTTTTCATGGAGACTTAAATGTCTCTGATAACACTCCATGCTTTTGTTTTGCATGATTTCCTGCTAGTCCTAGGTGTCAGTTACCTAAAAAATCTCATGATTATGCCCATGGTTTTCAGATGTGTATCTTACAGGACTTCTTTATAAACTTTAAAGCTCTAATAAGTGAAAGCTGTTATTATCTGTGACCTACTAGAGAGGAAAGTCCACCACAGCTGGAGTTAGGGGACCTAGTTTAAAATCTCAGTTCTGATATTTGTTAGCTATGTTACCATAAACAAGTCACTCTACCTTTCCATGCCTCAGCTTCCTCAACTGGAAAATGGGCCTAATACTACTTTCATCACCTACTACATGGGGATATTGGGAGGATAGTGCTTTCTAAAATTTAAAGCCAAGGCCTTCTTAATCTAGCCCCCTTTCTACTACACCCAGATATATTGAACTGTTGAGTTCATTTTTATAATTTTACAAAACTTTTTTGTAATTTTGTATAATTGTACAATTTACAATTTTACAAAAATGAGCCCCCACTGATATATTGCTTTATACCAAAGCAAGGTAAGGCATTTTATAAAGAATAGTAAAATAACTAGAAAAGATATTAAATACTCTTGGTTCTCATTTCAAATGTTTCTCACCCCTAGCATACTTCCAATGGTAGTTGTCTCCTAATTAACTCTAACCTAGTGGGAGTGAGAGTTCACTCACAGAGAGGATATAGGGAATCTTGCAGCAATAACTATCTCAGGACAACACCTGAATAGTGTTGTAAAGATTTCTATCAATTTCTTTCATCACATCAATAGCAGTGTAGGGTGTGTTAACCTCCGTCAGGAATGTACAGTCACCACTTCTGCCCATGCTAGGCCTGGAATGGCCTTGAGGTAAATGTCATTTTCCTTCTCTAATCTCTTCCCATGTCAGCCCACCTCATTAAACTCCCCAGCCTTTAAAGCTACATACCTACCCCAGTCAGTGTTTGTGCAAAATGATTTCACTATCCTGTGGAGTGACGCACAGGCTGGCAAGACATAGAGACCAAAGATAAGTGCTCTCAATAGCTGAAGATCTCTCAACCCCAAACATTTTGGTTGGGTGGTATCTGTGAATGCGGCACGTGCACATGCACGCACATACACACACACACACACACACACACACACACACACACACACATATACCCCTTACCGTAAGTTATTATAATTATTTTTAAAGGCCCCTTTAGCATCTGAGATTTCTTCTATCCATATAGCTTCTTCTTTCCTCAGCAGAGGATAAGAGAATATAAGCAGGTGAAGCAGGGAGGAAACATCTATGTATAACTGGATAATCATGATTTGAAGAAAAACATCCTTTCTTCAGAACCTGTAACTCTTTTCTGATATCAGGTATCACAGGGGCTTTAGGGTGTCTACTCCCATAGTCATGCTGTCTTAGCCTTGGCCCAAAAATGGGAAATGGGTTTTGCTCTTTGCTCTTTAGCCCTTCTTCCCACTAATACAGATAGTAGAAACTTAAATGCTGTCTTCAGAAAGCTGATAACTAACTAGCCCCCTAGCAACATGTCTGGACTATTTCTCAAAGAAACCCAAGGAGATCCCAGGTGAAAGGCTTAGGTAGTCTTGTTTTCCCATCTTTTCCAAGTCTCTCATTTTTATTTTTAAATGCAGAAGGAACATTTTAACACTTTAAATTGTAAATAATAAGTAATTTTCCCCTAGAAATCCCACAGAGAAAAAAAAATCTTTCTGAAAACAACCCCATTCTATCAAGGAAGATTTAATCCTCCCTCCCTAAATCTAGAGGACTATTAAGCCTTCTTAAGTCATGTAATGGCCGGGGCTAGCCAATGAGGGCCCAGGGGAGCATTCACAGGGAAAGTTCTGCATGCTCCCTCACCTGGAAGTGGGGTATGATGAGCCTGCTTCTGGAAACAAGAGATGCTTCTACGGCTGTATCTCAGAGAGATCACAAATGGAAAAGGACCTACATGTACAAAAATATTTATAGTAGATCTTTTTGTGGTGCAAAGAATTGGAAATTGAGAGGATGCCACCAATTGGGGAATGGCTGAACAAGATGTGATATATGAATGTAATGGAATACTATTGTGCTATAAAAAATGATGAACAGGCTGACTTCAGAAAAACCTGGAAAGACTTGGAAATAAGTGATGGCACAACATGGAGGGAACCTCCCCTGATTCAGAGCATGCCCTGGTGGTCTGTAACTCTTTTCTGTCTACTTACTAAATGGTAAAGAAAAAAAAACATTATAATTGGATGCTGTCCGTGTAGAACCTATATCTGATTACTTACCATCTCAAGGAGGAGGGAGGGGAAAGGAGGGAGAGAGGGAAGGATAGAATTTGGAATTCAAAACTTTTTTTAAATGTCTAAAATTGTTTTAACATCTAATTGGGGGGGAAATAATATATATATATATATATATATATATTTTTTTAAAAATAACAGGATGCTGAGCCAGAACTCATCATACATATAAAAGGCTCCAACAAAGAAACTCATGAAGCTGAATCCTTACAAGCTAGGGAGTCACTCATGCATCAGCTGTGCTAGGACTGGAAGGAACTAGGTGGTGGAAATGTTTTGTAGCAGCCTCTTTAAGTGTGATTCCTGAGAGGCTGCCAGGATGATCCTCATTGGGGCTAGGTCAAGCAGGTCATTCCTCAGGACTGACTTCTTCCCTGGCTCAGCCCTTGGTAGCTCTTCCTTGAACTCTCACAGGGCCCCGTATAAAAAAAAAAAACCAAGAACAAAAAGACACAAAAAGGAGGCAGCCCCATCCCAGGCACAAGTTAACCTAGGAGGCCATGCATACATGGGACAAACTGCTATGGGAAAAAGGCACCCTCCCCACTGTTCCCCAGGAGCTCAGAGATTCATCCATCCATCCATCCATCCTTACCCTAGAGATCAGCAGGAAGGCTGAAAGGTAAAATTCATCTGTTTTGTAAGTGCATAGTTTCAAATCAGTAGCCAATTAAGAAAAAGGCAGGAAATAGTTACAGAATGCTTCATATGCTCTGAATTGAGGCAAGGCCCCTTATTCCATATTATCATGCACTTCCTGGAACTGGCTCACCAACCCTTCCCCCTCTTTCATTCAGCAGCACAAAGATTCTCCTATGAGTGCCCTCAGGATAGGGCCCTCATTGACCATGCCTTTCCATCACACTAAAGCAATGAATCTGAACTTTTTTAGCCTGCAGATCAAGTGGGTAAGGCCCAGTGATCACCTGTTTACTTGCCTTACAGCAAAAACTAAAAAGATCACTCTAGTGGAGAAAAAAATCTCTCTGAACTGATGGTTTGTTTTTTGCCCCTAGAAAATCTTCCTCCTAGTCCTGCTTTATAGCATGGGGCTTGTGACCCTGGATTCTCAGAGCTTTTACTGGCAGAACAAAAATTCTACTAAGTCCTAAAATTGGATTTATTAACCCGGAAGCAGCAAATTTGTTTCTGGTTTTGTTTGTTTATTTTTATAACCATGTGTTACTATCATGGTTAATATCATTGCTATTCTTTGTAATCCCATGTGTTTTATTTTATGCATTAGAAAATACTGCTTTAAGAAGAGGTTCGGAGGCTTCACCAGACTGCCTAAGAGGTCCATAATACAAATGAGGCTAAGAATTCCTGTCCTAAACCAAGCTGGAAAGATTTTAAGTGTGTACCCAGTGATGTGCTGCATGTCTGTCATCGAAGACCAGCTCAGCTAAATTTAGAGAAGCTGGTCACCAGCCTGGCCACAGGCTGATGAGCTTTTCAGCCACAGAAGCTCTCAAAAACAATCTCCCTCGTGACAGGTTTGTTATCTGTGACCCATGCCAATGAAATCACAGGTCCCTTGAAATATCAAAGTAAGCCCTGATTTTGAAGGATCTAATAAAGAAGTTTAATTCCTTCTAGAAGCAAAAGTATAGACCTTTGTCAAGTCAAAAACATTAATACCACAAAAGGCTTGCCTGTGGTTCCCTTGGAGTATCTGGGAGACAACCAGTTTTCCCCAGGTCACACTTGGAGAGCAATTTCCTTAGAGCCCATTCTGCCATCCCCTCCTCACATAACTAATCACCAACCAGCCATCTGTTCATGCTCGACACCGAGCACCTCTTGTTTGCCTGCTTGCTTCCTTAGTTACAGGTTTCCAGATCAGACAGGAAAGAGGAAGTAGCCCACATGGAGAACACATGCTAGTGATGATTTTAGCATTTCCTACAATGGAGAGGTAACTGGAGCAAAGCTGTAAGAGGTTCCTACTTCCTATCCTGAGACATTCTGCCACTCACTGCTCTCCCTTCTTTTTTGATGGACAGCTTTTCGAGCTGATTCATCCGTAAAACCCTACTAGAATCGTTGAATCCTAGGCTTTTTTTGAAGCTAAACTTCCTCATTTTGCAGATGAGGAAATTTAGGCTTAGTGACTCGTACAAGGTCATACGGATAGTCATATGTTAGAAACACAATTAAAACACAGGATTCTGGGCTCCTAGTTCAGTGTTATTTCCACTACAATATTCAGGTTCAATAATTAAAATTAGTGCATCCGGAAGTATCACATCACCTTGTTGTTCCAAGGAACAAATTAGAGAGTACATGAAAAGTGTTTCATAAGCCTGAAAATGCTCTGTGTTGATTTAGGGTAGGAAGATCTGGACCTGAGATTTCACTGGGTACGGGGAAGGCCCATTGTGGAACCTGTCTCCACTGACTCAGTAACTTGTCTTTAACTTGTCTTAGAAAGTTACCACAGGGATGATCAGCTATGAATGACTTAGCTCTTCTCAGCAATACAATGATCCAAGACCGTTTCAAAGGGCTCATGATGGAAAATGCTATCCCCATCCAGAGAAAGAGCTGATGGAGTTTGAATGCAAATTGAAGCATACCATTTTCACTCTCTTTAATTTTTCATGGTTCTTCCATTTTGGTCTGTTTCTTCTTTCACGACATGACTAATATGGAAATATTCTTTACATGATTGCACCTATATAACCTATATCAAATTGTTTACTGCTTTAGGAAGGGGGGAAGGAAAGGAGGGAGGGAGAAAATTTGGAACTCAAAAATTTTTTTAAATGAATGTTAAAATTATCTTTACGTGTAACTGGAAAAAATAAAATGCTATTTTTTAAAGTGAGTATAATGCTTTAAAAAATAAAATAAAACAAGCAAAAACAAAACAGGAAAAAAAGGGTGCCACAGACGATGAAAGGTCAAGTGATTAGCTCATGTTTACACATGAGTACATGTCAGAGACAGGACTCAGGACCTAGGTCTTCTTGACTATAAGAGTGGCCTAGGGCTCCTCTGCCAGATCTTCATTCAGGTCACTCTCACCAACCATGGTCTGTCCAGCACCCTTTTCTCTTCTATTTCCATACTGTCTCACTTGCTCTTCTTAGCTCCCATAGATTCAACTATCATTTCTAAATAAATGATTCCCAGAAAACCATTTCCAGCCCTAACCTCTTTTGTGATTTCTCATCATCGTCTGCTTCTTAAGACATCTTTAACTTAATGTTCTATAGATATCTCAAACTCATTATGTCCCAAGCAGAGCTCATTTTCTTATTTCCAAATCCACCATTACTCTCTCAAGGGCACCACTATCCTTCCTATCAGTAACCCAGGCTCTAAACCTGGGTGGCATCCCTGATCCCTTACTGGCACTCATCCCAAATATCTGATCTATTGCCAAGTCTTGGTGTTTCTAGCACCATATTTCTTGCATACAGCCCCCTTCTCTCTACTCCCACAGATACCACCCTGGGGCAAGTCCTCCATCATCTCACTCCTGAACCATCATAGTTGCCCTCTGGTGGGTCTCCCTGACTCAAAGTCTCTCCCCATTCTACCCATCTTCACTCAGCTGCCAAAGAGATGGTCCTACAGAGCAGGTCTGAGCATGTTACCTTACTCAATAAACTTCAATGGCTCTCTATTTCAGGATCAAACATAAAATTCATTGTTTGTCACTTTAACTCCTTCCCAACCTGGCCCCTTCCTGTCTTTCCAGTCTTCTTAACTACTTAACTGCTCTTAACTCCCCTCTATGCTCTCTACAATCCAACTACATTGGTCTACCACAACATCTCCTGACTCCAAGAGCTGGCCCTTGCTGTCTTCCATGACTGGAATGTTCCACCTCCTTATTTCCTTAAAGATTCAGCTAAAATCCCACTTTGTGCAGGAGGCCTTCCCTAAGCCTTTTCCATGCCCTAATTCCCACCCCTACCTCTAGCCCCTTTCTGCCAAGAGTACTCAATATTTACACGGTATGCATCTTGCATGAACAATTTTTTGCATGTTGCAGTTTCATTAGAATTTGAATTCCTTGAAATGCAGAGATTGTGTTTTTGTCCCGCTTTGTCTCCCTAATGATAATAATAGCTAACACTACCATGAGCTAGATGACACAGTGGATAGAACACCAGGCCTAGAGTTGGGAAGGCTTATCTTCCTGGGTTCAAATCTGGCCTCAGACACCTACTAGCTGTGTGATCCTGGATAAGTCACTTAACCCTGTTTGCCTCAGGTTCCTCATTTGTAAAATGAGCTAGGGAAGGAAATGGCAAACCACTCCAGTATCATTGCCAAGAAAGCCCAAATAGGGTCCCAAAGAGTCAGACACAAGTGAACAACAATATGGCAGGCACTATTTGCAGGTATTATCTCATTTGATGTTATAACAACAAGGTAGGTGCTATTATTATCCCCATTTTATCAATGAGAAAAGCGAAGCAAACGAGCTTAAGTGACTTGCCCAGGGTAATACAGACATCAAGTGCCTGAGGTTAGAGGCCCCATTCCAAGCCCAGTATTCTATCCACCATGCCACCTAGCTTGCCAAGCACAGTGCTTGGAACATATCAATGTTGCTATCGTTGCTGCTGTTCAGTCATGTCTGACTCTCTGTGATCTCATTTGGGGTTTTTTTTAGTGCATATATTGGAGTGGTTTGCCATTTCCTTCTCCAGCTCATTTTACAGATGAAGAAACTGAGGCAAACAAGGGTAAGTGACTTGCCCAGGGTCACACAGCTAGCAATCATCTGAGGCTGGATTTGAACTCAGGTATAACTGACTCCAGGCCTAGCCTTTTACTGGCTGCACCACCTAGCTGCTTGGAATATAGCAAGCACTTAATTAGTTCTTGTTGATATTTGACTGACTGAAATACTGCCATTCCTATAATTTGATAGATAGCCATTATTATCCCAAATGTTAATACAGCCAAAGTTCCATAAGAATGTAAGAACTGCCACATTGGGTCAGACCTTTGGCCCACACAGCCCTATATCTTGTCTGATTGTGGTGCCAAGGGACATGTTGAAGAAGAACACTGTCTTATACCTTCAACTCAAAGGTTAAGGACCACTAGAAATTTGCCATTCACTTACTTTGTCCAAACCACTTAGCAATCTCTTAATATTTTTCAACAGTATCTTACCTTATACCACAGCTTTGTGGTTAGAGAGCTGACCTCAGAGTCAGGAAGATCTGTCTCTTGCTAACTGTATAACCCCAAGCACATCATTTATCCTCTCACTACCCTAGACAGCTCTCTCTAAAATGATAAATTACAGAGAAGGTGCCAGTATGCATTGGTAGAGGGTTTCTTCATGGGAATTCTCTATACCAATAAAATCATAGATTGAGTCCCGTTGCCCTTACCCTGTAAGCAGAATGAATGATCATTTATTAAGAGCTTGCTGTGTGCCAGGCACTGTGCTAAGAACTAGAGCTACAAATACAAAATTGAAGATGGCTTTGTTGATGGAGTTGTGAACTGATCCATCCATTCTGGAGAGCAATTTGGAACTATGCCCCAAGGGCAATCAAACTGTGTATATCCTTTGATCCAGCAATACCACTACTAGCTCTATATCCCAAAGAGATCATTAAAAATGGAAAAGGATCCACATGTACAAAAATATGTATAGCAGCTCTTTTTGTGATGGTAAAGAATTAGAAATTGAGGAGATGACTATCAATTGGGGAATGGTTGAACAAGCTATGGTATACAAATGTAATGAAATACTGTTGTGCTATAAGAAATGATGAGGAGGCAGATTTCAGAAAAACCTGGAAAGACTTGCATGAACTGATGCTGAGTGAAATGAGCAGAACCAGGACATTGAACACAGAAACGGTATCATTGTACAATGATCAACTTTGATAGACTTAGCTCTTCTCAGCAATGCAATGATCTAAGACAATTCCAAAAGACTCATGATGGAAAATGCTCCCCACATCCAGAGAAAGAAGTATAGAGTCCTAATATAAATTGTAGCATACTATTTTCTCTACTTTTTTTTTCTTTCTCATGATTTTCCCCTTTTGTTCTGATTCTTCTTTCGCAACATGACTAATGTGGAAATATGTTTAATATTATTGTACATTTATAGCCTATATCAGATTGTATGCCATCTTGGGGAGGAGAGAGAAAAAAATATGAAACTCAAAATCTTATGAAAGTCAAAACTGTCTTTACATGTAATTGGAAAAAATAAAATACTATTAATTGGGGAAAAATCGAAGATGGCTCTGCTCTCAGAAGTTCTATGGAAATAACATCCACAAGGGAATGGTGTTCAGGGAGGGGTGTTTTGTTTTGGAAAGTTACAGGGATAGCTTATGGAGCCTTTGGAGAGTGAACTAATAAAATACTCTTTCCAGGATCCATAGGATTCATCCACTTCAGGAACTGGGAGCTGCAAGGGGTGGGGGTGGGGGAGTGGGGGGAGAAAGCAAACCGAAAGGAGGCAAATAATCAATTGTGACTATTCACGGTTTAAAGGAGTTTTGCCTTTTATTTGTCTTTGTTAGGTAACAGCAACAGGGTGGTCTAAGTGGTCAGGTTTTGTGTGTAAACGTTGAAAGGAAAACGACAAACATAACACACCATTGTGTAAGAACCTCGTCCTTTACTCTGAGGACAGCTGAAGCCACAATTCCCAGCTCTTTCTCTTCAAATCTAAAAAAGAAAGGAAATAGCTTTGAGATACTCAGTCAGGGCCCCCCAGCCTCACTGTGGGGAAAGAGTCCACTTTCATTTTCTTAAAGGTTTGGAGGGAAAAGAAAGGGAGTGGGGGTTGGGGAGCTCAAGAGAGAGTCTGGTAGCTAGGGAAAGGACTACCAGGCTTGGAGTTAGGTGGCTTGGCTTGGCTTGACTTTTCCACTTACCTACTTAATTCCCTTGTGCATGTCATTTTGTCTCTCTAGGTCTCAGTTTCCCCCATATGTAAAATGATTGGGTTGTACTAGGTCATTTCTAAGGCCCTTTCTAGCTTAAAATCCTACAATGCTGCGGAAAAGATGCTCACAGAAAGTCCCCAGCAGATGGGGCCTGCAGCTGCTGGTTACAGATATACCAGGTCAAGTTGCAAAATCTGAGTAGATTCCTAGCACTGTTTAGGGGAGGAGGGAATCCCTTTCTTAGACCATGACACAGGCAAACTAGTGCTTCTGATGAGATGATCATTCTACATAATCTATGGGTAAATGAGAGGACTTCAAAGAAAGCCAGGGTGGTGGGGATGGAAAAAGACCACCACACACACACACACACACACACATACATCCAGGCCACCCCACCTCCTCTTCTTCCTCCTCCTTCAGAAGCACTTTTATCTCTCTCTGGGTGCACTGCATCTTGCTTCCTGTTTCAGCTACTGATGCCCAACTCGGCGCTGGGGGTGGAGCCAGGAGGTGCAAAATCGAGACCTGGAAGTTTCAGCCAAGGGAGATAAAGGGCACGTGAAGTGCTGACCTGTTTTCTTTTCAGGGAGTGCTGAGAGGGGTGGAATAGGGAACGGTAGAGGCCCCACTAACCTCTCCCAGTGCCAGATTTCAATTCGAACGATTGCAAAGTGCTGTCCCTGGGCACTACAGGGTACCAGCGGGTTGCAGAGACAGATGGCAACGTGACTGCCGCATGCAAAGCTTTTTTCATAGTTTTCTCCCTAAGAAAGACATGCCAGAGAATGGGCGGATTGAAGATTCACTTGCGTGTCATGAAAACGAATTCCCCTTTTTCTTGAGAGTTTCTGAATTTTTAAAGTTTTCACAAGGCACAGTGTGGCAAGGGCTGAGGGAACAGTGCGCCGTACCCCTGCCTCCCCCTGACTCTTCTCAGTTCTTCTCACCTTCCATCAAAACTTTCCTTATAATTAATTTTCAGAGGATATACATAGCCCTGGCCCAGTTAGCACTAGCTGTAGTAGCTAATTACCACCACCACCACCACCCCAAACCCATTTCTCAGTTTATACATTCACTTTCTCTCACATACAGGAAGAATAGGGGGGTACATGAGAATTTGGTTTGATGAGCATATTCAAAGCCTTTCAGACTACAGGGTGGGGGAAAGTACCCAGGATTCTCAGTTCTCTGCAGTGATTTTTCATTGTTGTTATTGTTATGGATAGGGATGAGTGAGGTATTATCAACATCGGCAGTGTAGGGTTGTGGAACCAGCCCAGGGTTTGAAGTCTAAGAGCAGGATTCAATTCCCGGCTTTTGCCACTCTGAACGTTGCCTGAACCCTTTGGACAAATTACTTACCTTCTCTCTGGACCTCAGTTACCTGCTTTTCAAACAAGGAGGTTCATCCATCCAATCTCTAAGGTCTTTTCCATCTTTCAATCAAAGTTCCTATGCACTGGGTCAATGAATTTGAATTTTGAACAGGTATCTGAACCCCAAATAAGCAATTTCTCTGGTTAGTTATAGTCTTTGCCTTACATGGTTTAGACTGCTCTTAGCATTTGTTTGCAACACAAGGCCGTGTTGCATAATAGCCTGCAACATGATCCAGAGGCAGGAGGGGCTGCTTGGTGTCAGCTCAAGTCAAAAGAGAATAGAACTCTTTGGTTCACAGACAGGGGCCCAGCAGCAGGGAAGCATCATCTGTCTCCCACTCCTCGCTCCTGCAGAGTTGCCATGCAGATGATGAGGGGGGCAAAGGATCGGCCCCTCCCACCACACACATAGTTTGTGTACAGCTAATTAGAGCCAGGGGCCTGGAGAGATGAAACAGAGTTCTGCTGAGTGATCAGGAGAAAGCCATGCCGCCTAATCCATAACCCAGTGCTTTGGTCTCCATTTTTTTTTCTTTTTTAAGGAAAGACGTTTGATAAATCCAAAATGATACAGTAAGAAAGACAGAGGGCAGGATCTCCATTAGCCTTTCTTTAGTCCTCTGGTGAGGAGGTGGAGAGAAACGCTCAGCTTCGGGAAGGGCTGAATCTGTACTTCATCAGGAAGCCAAATAGTTCCTGTTTGGCCAAAAGCCCCTTTTTGGGGGGAGGGTGGGGTACCCACCACATGCGCAGACAGCCCAGCCACACCAGGGCCCTGGGGCTTAAGAAGCCCTCGATGCCAGGACTCGCAGAAACAGAGAAGACTGAAGACTAGTTCCCATTTTATGATTTTCAAATCACTTTCTTCACAGTAACCCTGTGAAACAGGGAGTTCACTTAAAAAAAAAATTTTAGAGCCAGAATCTAAATTACAATTAGAGCTGGAAGGCCCTTCAGTGGACAATCCAGTACAGCCCTCTCATTTTACGGATGAGGAAGTTGAGGCCCAGAGAGAGAAAGTGATTTTTCTAAGGTTACACGGCTAGTTAGTGGCAAAAGTTCATTTGGGCCAAGCTCTCCCTACGTTGCTTGGTTTCATTAATGGAGACGACCCAAACATTTCTAGTCAGCCCCTGATTGGCTTAGGGTCAAAAAGTCCGAGAATTACTGCTTACTTCATATGCAATTTAGTATCTCAATATACAATCAGCATCTCAAACTACTACTGAAGACTGTGAGCTATCTTGAGGAAGTCAGGGAAGTCAAGAGACAAAGGGAGCATGTTCCAGGTTATTTAGGACAGCCACTGAAAAGGCCTGGAGTAGGGGGGTGGTATGCTCATTTAGCTAGATTGTAGAACCACGTGGAGGGAAACAAAGTGTATGAAAACTGGAAACATAGGAAGAAGCCAGGTTGTGAATGGCTTTAAACGACAGACAGTGGGCTATTTTAAATTTTGCCTTCTTTCTTTCCCCCATCATGTTCAAGTTCAGATGCTAATAAACCATGAAATAACCGCAGCCAAACAGAAAACGGGAGCAGAATAAGCAAAAAAAACCTGGGCAGCACAACTAGATGTGTACCTTCTGAAAAATTTGATGGTTGTACTTAATGTTTTCATTAAGCTTCACAAAATCAGTGAGCAAACCAAGTGATAATGCGATGAACATTGGATGGGAGGCAACATATGTGGGGGCTCTGGCAGTGTCTCTGCCACTATCTGCAGAACCTGGATCAACTCAAGGACTTCTTTGGGCCTCAGTTTTCTCCTACGTCAAAGGCTACGACCTATATGATGGCCTATGTGGGCACCAATATTTTATGTCTTGGCCTGGGAATCAAACTTGGACTTTCCACATGGTAGACAAGAATTCTACAAATGAATGGTTCCTGCCAGTAGCATATCTTTGAGAGGTAGCATGGTTGCCATGAACATATGTCTGATCTCGAAGCCAGGAAGACTTAGGTTAAGGTACTGTTGCTGACACATACTAGTTTTTTGACCCTGTACCAGTCTCTTAAAACTTTCAGTACCCCCAAGCAGTTCTCCAAGACTATAAGTTGCAGAGAAGGTGCAGACCTGCCTTGGAACCTCACCTAGAAGTTCCTTATAGCAATGAAATCACAGGTCCAAGGCCTATTTCTACTGTATATATTATGATTTCCATAGATGTACTCAAAAGTCAAAGGAAGCAAATAGACAAAAGAAGAGAGAAATGCTAGCCATTGCCCTCCCAAGATGTCATGGATATCCACTAAAAAGTGAATTGGGTTCTATGATGAGAAGAAATATTTCACCTGAACAAATACAAACATCTATACATTAACCTCTTGCAACTGAATAAGAAACATAATTTTATTACAGAAGATGCTCCCCACCCATCTCTGAAACCATCATTCCAACCTGACTGGGTTCTTCTGTTCTTGTTAGAACTGGTTTTTCTTATGTCTCCATCAGTCTGATAGCAAAAGAGAATCTTGCAATTCTGTCAAATGTGTGATTTTTTTTTCCTTCTGGACTTTTCCCAAAATACAAAAAGCAACTCTTATTTTTTGGAAGTTTGTGGAGGCATTATTTTCCTGGCTGTGGCTCATATACTGTCACATTCCTCAATTGATCAGCACTGGGGGAAAAAAGAGAGAAAAAGAGACTGAGAACACTGGAGAATACAGGCATGACCCACCACATGCCATTAACTGGTTCAGCAAAAATATATATTTATACTTTAAGCAAAATGATGATATAGAGGGACAACTATTTCCACTGGAATTGTGTTAGAAATTAGAGGTACAGACAAAATCCAGGTTATACAAGCTTAAAAGGGGACATTATAGCCACTTCAACAATGACTAGAAATCTAAGTGCTAAGACTTAGCTAAGAGGAAAGGAACCAAGAAGGTCTGGGCTGGGCAGATGACCCAAGGAGCAGGGACAGGCAGGTGCTGGACTTGGCTGAATGGAATGGAACTGACCGGTTGGGATAGAGAGCTCCAAACTGGGCTGAACTAGTCTTGGGTAGACAACTAAATGACAATTTAATCTGATTTTGTGAGACTACAGTGGAATTCAATTAATTAATAAGAATAATTAATAATTGTATTGTGAATCAAGAGCAGCACTGTGTAGCAAAGCTAGAAATCATAGAATCATGGAATCTGAGAGTTGGCAGAGTTCTCAGCATCCATCCATCCCAACCCATGCCCCAAAGGGGCATGTATCACATACCAGTATCACAGTATCACATACAAGACAAGTCATGATGTTCTACCCTTTGCTTAAAGATCTCCAAGGAGGGGAAGCCCAGAACTTCTCAATACAGCCCATTCTACTTTGGGACAGGAATTGTTAGGAATTTTCCTAATTGTTGGAAGCTTTCCCTGACATCAAATCTAAATTGGTTTCTTTGTAACTTCTAGTTGCTCCTGGTTCTGCCCTTGGCAGCCAAGCAGAAAAAAGCCTAATCATTCCTCCAGATGACAGCCCTTCGCATATTTGAAGACAGCTATAATGTCCCCCTGAGTCTTTTTTTAACCAAGTTAAAATTCATTACTTCAACCTACTATAAATGACATGGACTCAATGCCTTGACCAGGAGTGGGGATCCTGGGGCCTGGAGGCCACACGTGGCCCTCTACATCCTCAAATGTGGCCCTTTGACTGACTCCAAACTGGACTAGGCCTCAGTTTCCTCATCTGTAAAATGAGCTGAGGAAGGAAATAGTAAACCACTCTAGTATTTTTGCCAAGAAAACCCCAAACTTCATAGGTTGGAGTCAGTCAAAGGGTCACACTTGAGGATCTAGAGGGCTACATGGGGCCTCCAGGCCACAGGTTCCCCACCCCTGTGCCTTGACCATCCTGTGTGTCCTTCCCTAGACTCTTCAGTTTGTAAATATCTTTCAGCTGTAAGTGTGATGCCCAGAACTGAAGATGGATGAAATCTGACAAGAGCAGAGCACAGAGGGGCTACCATCTTCTTACTACTAAGAAGCTTACTACTTACTACTTACTAGTAAGAAGTAGTTACTACTTACTACTAGAAACTTACTATTAAGTTCTTAATGAAGTGTGATATCCCATTATCTTTTTGGCTGCCACATCAGACTGCTGACTCATATTAAGATTCCCAGATCTTTTCCAGAGCAACTGCTGTCTAAAACCATGCTGCCCCAATCTTATGTCTCTGAAGTTGATTTTTTTTGTACCCAAGTATGAGATTTTACATTTATCCCTATTGAATTTCGTTTTATTAATGCAGTGTTCTAGTTTGTCAATATCCTTTTGGATCCTGATTCAGTCATCCATTATGTTAGCTACCCTTCCTAGCCTTGCATCATCTGCAAATATGAGGAGCATTTATTTCATCTTTGCCTTTATCCAAGTCATTGAAAAAGTGCTGAATGGCGCAGGCCAGACAGATTCCTGAGGTACTCCCATGGAGGCCTTCTGCTAAGCTGACATTTAGCCATTAACAACTATTTCAATCCAGCCATCCTAGCAGTTATGAATTCATCCAGATGAATGACCATCTAATGTATCTCTTCATTTTAGACTGAGACAGAAAATACTGGAGAATATAGGCATGACCATGACACAGTACCTGAAACATAGTAGACATTTAATAAAAAAAAAAAACTTATTGAATTGAGATGCATTAACAAAAAGGATCTCCAAAATCTGGATGAATTGTATCCACAGCATTTCCCACATCAACTAATTTAGTGTTGTTGTTCAGGCATTTTCAGTGGTGTCCAACTTTTTGTGACCCCATTTGGGGTTTTCTTGGCAAAGATACTGGAGTGGTTTGCCACTTCCTTCCACAGCACATTTAATAGATGGAGAAACTGAGGCAAACAGGGTTAAGTGACCTGCCCAGGGTCACACAGCTAGTAAGTGTCTGAGGCCACATTTGAACTCAGATCCTCCTGACTTTAGGAATGGCACTCTATTCACTATGCTTTTTGGCTGCCCCCAATTCAGTATTTATTAATACATTATTAGGAAAACTTTATCATCCTACAAGATCCCATTAGCTTTGGTACTCCATCTCATGACTACCCTTTGTGATTACAGGGCAGAGCCATGAACTCTAAAGCCTCCATTTAAGGAGGGGGCTCAGCTCCTAACATCTCCTCATTTCTTACCTGGCTGTACTGATTTGGGAATTCTCTGACTTTTCTACCATGCCCCCACATTGGGTACCTCCCTCACCACTTTTCAGCTTCTTTCTGTGTGTTGCCTTTCCCCCTTAGACTGTAAGTTCCTTGAGAGCAGGGTGTGTGTGTGTGTGTGTGTGTGTGTGTGTGTGTGTGTGTGTGTGTGTATCCATAGCACTCAGGGCAGCTGGGTGACAAAGTGGGTAGGGTGTTGGGCCTGGAGTCAGAAATACTCATCTTCATGAGTTCAAATCTGACCTTAGACACTTACTAGCTAAGTGACCCTGTTCAAGTCACTTAACCCTGATTGCCTCAGTTTCCTCATCTATTAAATGAGCTGAGGAAGGAAATGGAAAACCACTCCAGTATCTTTGCCAAGAAAACCCCAAATGGGGTCATAAATAATCAGACACGGCTGAGATTGCCCAACAAAAACAACAACAAATTCCTAGCACTCACTGGCATTGGCACATAGTAAGTATTTAATAAGTGTTTATTGACTAAATGACTAGCCACCACTGTGTAATAGGTACCTCACTGTGCTGGGTGCTGGGAATACAATTAGAAAGAACAAAATAATCTCTACCCACAAAGAACTTACATTTCAATGGGGGTGACAACAAATACATATAATTATATGTGTATATGTATATGTATCTATCTATCTATATACACATATATACATGTATATGACATAAAGTAAATATATACTTATAAAGTAGTTCAGGACAAGGTACCATGGGGCAGAGGGCATTCCAGGCATGGGGAATAGACAGTTCAAAGGCAAGACATAGGAGATGAAGCACACTGAGTAAAGAATAGAGAGAAAACCTGTTTGGCTGGATTATAGAGTATAAGTAAGACAGTAATGTCCAATGAGTCTGGAAAGGTAGGTTGGGGCCAGTTTGTGCAGGGCTTTCAAGGCCAAACAGAGAAGGTTACATTATATTCTAGAGACACTAGGAAGCCACTAGAGTTGGGCAGTCATGTGATCAGATCTGGGCTTAAGGAAAATTACTTTGGTAACAGTGTAGAATGGAATGGAATGGGGAGCCTCTTGAAGCAGGAAGACCAGTTGAAGACCAGAGGACGACTCTCTTGCAGTAACAGAAAAGTGATGAGAGCCCAAGGGTATAGTTCATCTGTACCTGGTAGCTTTAATCCATCAAAGGCAGCTAGCAATTTTCTTACTGTCTCCTTATTTTGTATGTCAACTCCCTGTTAGAGATTTTTGTTCTATAATTCTTCTTTTCAGAGAAAACGAATCAGAGTTGAGCAGCAAAGGTCTTATCCCTTCTTTGACTCTTCTTTTTCCCCAAAAATTGCCATTTAAAAAATACACTTCTTATTGTCCGTATATTGTCCCTCAGCAACCACTGGCCATTGAGTATCCTTACACCATTTTTACAAGACCATGCTATACCTGTATACTCATCTCCGGCTACCTGACCTTGCTTCCATTTTCCTATACATTCCTTTTTAAAGTCTAACTTGATTGGTGAGTTTCCTATGCATCTGCATTGGTTCCTTCAGACAAATCCCACTCTTTTTCCTCACTGGAATTATTTTCCTTTGTGTCTTCAGATTTCATTCTTGAGAACCTCCCATCCCTCCTGGGCTGGCTTCACCTGTAGCATTTTAGTCCATCGGATTCTACCGACATTTTCTCTGTGCCTTTGGAATTTCTTTCCCAAAATCTAGGCTGCCTATCAGATTATCTTAAGATTTCCTTTCCTCCATCACAAACTTTAGAATAGAAGATCCCTCCTCCTCCTGAACAAGGAAGCTGTGGAAATTGTCAACATCCTGCTTTGAGTTCTGTAATGAAACAAGTCCAGGGCAGACCCCTCTCCCCAAGAGTCCCATTATTTCCAACCCAGTAACCAGTTCCTCCCTGTTAGGGAGAATCAAACCCAGGAAAGAATTTCCCTTTGTTGGTGCCTTCACCATTTGCAGGATGGAAATGATCTCAAAAGCAAACCAAGAAGTTATTGGCTGCTCTTCTTTTGGCAGAGAAGGAGTTCCAGCATATGTCTAGATAATTGAAATCCTCCATCACTCTTATATCAGGCCTCTGTGCCAGGTTTGTGATCTTTTCCCAAACTTCTGATTTTCACGTGGGAAGTAGCAAAGGGTAGCAGAAAGAGAACTGTGTGTAAAGTTAGAAGATCTGGGCTCTAGTCCCAGTCGCACATCATAACTCTTATCCCATATAGTCTTGGACAAGTCACTTTGCTTCTCAGGCCTCCATTTCCTCCTTTGGGAAAATGAAGGGTTTGGACTTGGGTTCAAACCCAGACTCTGTCACTATCCAGATAAATCATTCCATATCTCTGGACTTCATTTTCCTTATTCTGTAACATAAGAGGATTGTACTTCATGACCTCTGAGGTCCTTTCCAGGTCTAAATCTACAATCCTATGATCCTATGACTTTGTGGGTTGTCACAAAAATCTTAGTGCACTTCTAATCCCTAAGAGCTTTGTTGTTGAGTCGTTTCAGTTGTGTCTGATTCTTTGTGACCCCACTTGGGGTTTTCTTGGCAAAGATACTGGAATGGTTTGTCATTTCCTTCTGTAGGAAACTGAAGCAAACAGGGTGAAGTGACTTTCCCAGGGTCACACAGCTAGTAAATGTCTGAGGTTGGATTTGAACTCATGGAGAGAAGTCTTCCTGACCACAGGCCCAGCACTCTATCTGCTGCACCACCTAACTGCTCCTTTAATAGCTTACAACTGCACTGAACATTTGGGACACACTCTATAATCTCTAGAATGCCTTCCAGTTCTCCCCCCCCCAAAAAAAAAACAAAGGTTAGAGGGACCTATGATTCTACGATATCAACATCCTTCCATTCACTATATACAAATCACTTCCTCACACCGAGTTCTTGGAATTATGTTAGACCAGAGCACTGAGATACCAGTAGTAGTTGTTAGGATATCAGACAGCCTTGTAACATTCCCCTCAAGCTGTATTATAGAAGTCACCACTTCATCAGAGGTAAATTGAGCAGAAGTTCCTGTTTGAGCTTTCAGCGGGAAAGTCCTGCTTCTCCCTACAAAGGAAGCCGTGGAAACTGTCAACATCCTGCTAGAAGTTCAGTGATGAAACAGATCCAGGGCAGACCCCAAACAGAAGTTGGTCTTTTGCCACTGGGTAACTTTCCACTCTGGAGGACCACTGGGTCATAGAATAAGAGATGAAGGGACTTCAAAGGCTTTCTAGTCTAGCCCCCTAATTTTATAGATGAAGAAAGAGAGGCCTAGAAAGACTAAGAGACTGTTCCAAGATCACACCGTGTCTAAGGGAGTGATTTGAATCCAGGTTATCTGACTCCAGATCAGTGTTATTGCCACCATTCTATGCATGCTACAGCCCAGGGTCCAGCCTCTAGAGCTGCCATTCTGTAACCCAGTTGTCTCTTTCTATTTCTGCCTTTCTCAACTCTCTCTTTCCAAAAGCATCTATAGACCTTCCCCTCATTAATCAACCTTCTCTTCACAGTTCCCATCTTGAATCAACAGTATTTGCTATGGTTCAGTCTTCATGACTCCGTTGACCATACTGATCATAGGGTTTTCTTGGCAAAGATACTGGAATAGTTTGTCATTTCCTTCTGCAGTGGATTAAGGCAAATAGAAGTTAAGTGGTTTGCCCAAGGTCACACAGTTAGTAAGTGTCTGAGTCACATTTGAACTCAGATCTTCCTGACTCCAATTGACTGAAGGTCTAATACTGAAGCTGAAGCTTAATTACTTTGGCCACATAATGAAAAAATGGGACTCATTGGAAAAGACCCTGGTTTTAGGAAATGTTGAAAGTAAAAGGAAGAGGGAATGACAGAGGATGAGGTGGATAGATAGTGTCATGGAAACAACGAACATGAACTGGGACAGACTTCGAAAGACAGTGGAGGATATAAGGGCCTGCTATGGTCCATTGTGTCACAAAGAGTCAGATATGACTGAACAACAACTTCTTAACTTTGGGTCCTATGAATGAGAAGCACAGAGGACACATTCTGTCTAGGTAGCTCCTGGCCTATCTTTTTCAGTACAAATATTAACATTTTTCTAACTCAATTTGCATTTGATTATAGATGAGGACCTGTGGCCATTTTCTTACCAGTAGTTACTGACTTTCAGGGCAGATGTTGGTAGCAATGACAAACTTCATCTACCATATAGGTCTTAATTTAGGCTGCCTGTCTCTCTATCTCTCTTTCTCTCTCGTCATAAGTATGCATGTATATACACATATACACATATGTGCACACATATATACATATATACACATATAAGCACACATTTATACACACATATATGCAAATTGTCCATGTATATGTGTATGTGTATATATATATATATATTTATACATGTGCATATGTGTGTATTAGATAATTAGAGGTATCTGTTTGTTATTTCCTCAACTTGAAGGACTCCTTCCATCAAAGCAGATGGAAGATTTGGTATATAAGTGTCAGGGTCACATAAAGGTAAAATAATTGCCCAAGGTCATATACCTAGTATCAGAGGCAGAATCTGAATTCAGATCCTTCAGCCTTCAAGCCTTGCAATCTATTTATTACTGTATGCTGTCCCATATTTAAAAAAATTCTATGAAATTACTCAAAACTTCCAGAATTACTTAGTTATTCAAATTAATTTGAAAGGTCAACAATTGCATTAATCTGAGCATCCCCTACAAATGTAGATCACAAGCCCTCCATCTTAGCAAGAGTCTTCATGAGTTACTGTGGTCAAAAACTTTCATCCCCTGGTGGCTAGTCCTCTGGCTCAGCCTCTCTAAGTTTAGCTAAATTGATCCTCAGACAATAGAAACACAGTTCAGTGCAAGGTCCAGTCTGGCCTTTCCATTTTGTTAAGAATTGCCAAAGCCTGGACTCTAACAGCATAGCTCTGAAGAACCCAGGGTCACCGCCATGCCCAAATAAGGAGTCAGAGTAGCACTAAATGGAGATTTTGTATATTGTTTAATGTTACGTTTCTTATACATGTACACATATATGCATTATGTATGTCTTATGTCTATATATGAATGTACTTATGTCTAACAAAGTCTCTGGGGTCACTCTCCAATTCATCTTCAGATTAGCAAGTCATCAGATCACAGCTACCATTTCTCCCTTCAGTGTTTTGGGGGTAACCCTGAGGAGGTAGGAGGAGTGGGGGGGATGGTTCTAGAGCTGTTGTTCATGAGTTCCCATCCAAAGTGTTCCTCCCAAATAAGGAGGTTTCTCACCTCATGCCTGGGTAATTGCAATAGCCTGGAGGGGCTCAGCTATTGAACCAGATGATTTCTAATGGCCCTCCCATCTCTAAATCTATTTTTCTAGGATCTTTTAAGCTGTGGGTCTGTGAGGACAGTTTGGCCATAAAACCAATCTAATGATTGAAAGCAAAAAATTACTTCAAAGCCAACTATGCTTGCTCAAGTAAGCTGCTCTGAAAATTGACTGGCATCTCCTTCCTGGATAGTATTCCAACTGGCAAGTGTAATGCAGATGGTTTCCTGTTCAACTGCAATGGGATGTGTGCAAAAGTCGTGTCTTTAGAAGGTCATTTCATCTGTTGCTGGGTTGTGTGAGCACAGTGAGGCATTGAGAGAAAACATGGGTAAGCTTTGAGATCACTTCTCTGCAGCAAGCCCGTTCTTCTGAATTTCACCCAAAGTTTTCATAAAACGAAACTGTACTTTTTATGGTCATAAAAAGAAAAACTGGAGAACTTTTGTTCTCTAAAAGTTGAGTGGGGGAGAGGAGTCCTTCCCCCACCTCCTCCGCTGAGTAGAGGCTCTTTTTTTCCAACTACAACTCTGCATTTATATGTGTCATGGGAATCAATCTCATCATTAGTATTACTTGAATTCTTTAATTTGCCTGTGCCCCCACACACCACCCCATCCTGCCACCCACAAACTCCCATGACGACATTGTACTGTCTTAATCTGGACACTGTCCCATGATCCCCTTTGAGTACCTAGCCCCAGTTCAAGAAACACTGACATGAAGCTTCCACAGTACCTCCTTCTGGGGAGCTACACATGCTAAACTATCGTAAATAAGACAAATAATAACAATTAATGTTTTTATAGCACTTTCTATGTACCAAACACTGTGCTAAGTACTTTACAATTATTACCTTACTTGATCCTCACAACTCCCCTGGAAGGTAAGTACTATTATCCCCATTTTACAGATAAGAGAACTGAGGCAAATAGAGGTTAAGTGACTTACTCTGGGTCACATGGCTAGTAAATGTCTGAGGCCAGATTTGAACTCAGTTCTTCTCAGTTCTCAGGCCTAACTCCCAGCCTAGCACTCTGTCCCCTGTGCTAAGGTCTGTTTCAGTTTTTGTCTTGCGACAGAGATGATAGTATTTATGTTAGCCTTTGACCAGATTTTGGCTTTATTGAGAGAAGGAAAACAAAGATTTTCTCCTTTTTATCACAGTCCCCAAGACAGATTTGCCAGTTACTAAAAGAAATTGCTTCCCTGCTTTCCCACACCTTTCCCTGTGAACTTTGGTCCTTAGTGAGATGCTGGCTTCTCCTCGAAGCAGAAATGAGCTAAGTCCAATAAGGTTTCTTCAGATTCTACCAATCATTAACTCAGCAGATGTTATTTCAGTTTGTTCTTACCCTCTGACCACCACTCACCCCACTACCACCACCACCACCACCATTACCTCCTCCCCCTCCTCCTTTTGGCTTTTGACTCAGTGACGCAGTAACTCAATCAGAAATGCCTAAAGATGTTTTTCAGTTTTGGGGAGGTTTTTTGCCCTTGGGTCACTGAAAGGAAAGACAGAGGGAGTAAACTCATCTCAGTCCATGAAACCTCCCTTTGCTGGTAGAAATATCCTTTGACATGTGATTCACTATACTTGCCTCCTAAATGCAGTCATGAAATGGCAGATCTCCTGATAGAATGAGGAATAATTCCTTTCAAAGAGAAGTAGTTAGCACAGTCTCCCTCATTCTATACTTTCGACAGTGGGAATTTGGAACACTTTCTCTGAGTCTTCTATCCTGGTTCCTGCCTCCTCTCCTTCCCCCTCTCTGCTCCCCCACCCCAACTGCCTAGCAGTTGAATTGACTGGGACAAAGGAACCAGTTTACCTGGAAAGCCAAGTTCCTTCTGATCCTCCTCACCAGCCTATAGTTCCTGTTCAGAGAACTCTCAAAAAATTAAAAATCCTAAACCATTAGAGGGCAGCATGTGTCTAGCACATAGGATTGAACAGATTCGTGGTTGTTGGATTTTTGTGTGTTTTTTTTTCTCCCTAATTACAGGATGTTCCATAAAGAAGCAGAAATACCAATGCTCAAGTCAGCATAAAAACAAGTTAGAAGGAGAAAGAGGGACAGGGACAGGTCTGGGACAGGGGGAGAGAGAGAGAAGGAGATGAGGGTTGCTTAAAGGGAAGGGGAAAGGGAAAGAGGAAGGAGGAGGGAAAAGAGGAGGAGGAGGGGCAAGAGAAAAGGCAAGGAAAGAGAGGGAGGGGTAGGAGTAGGGAAGAGGCAAAGAAAGAGAAGAAGGGGTGGAAGAGGGAGGGAGGAGAGAAAGGGTAGAGGGGAGGAGAAAAGGAAAAAGGAGGAAAGGAAATAGAGAGTAACTGAGAAGAGAGAAAAGGGAAGAGAAGAAGGGAGGGCAAGTAAGGCAGAGAGAATTAAAGGGATGGAAGAGGAGAGGGAATGGGAAGAGAGAGGAAGGGCTCCTCTCTAGGAGGGCATCCTGCATATCCCCATCACACATAAGCATCAATGCCAAAATTATTCCTCAAACTATTTCTCCTACCCAACGCCTGGCCAGAATTTGAGAATTTGGCCAGAATATGCCCCTCGGATCCAATAATCCCATTGTAACAACTTTAAAACTACTGGACAGAGCAGGACAAGAGGAAAGCCTTCACTGCAATGCCCTTTACAAGCCTCGATTTTCAGCCTCTCGGAACGAAAGTACAAAGGAGCCCCTTGATGGCTGGCAGAGGCTGGGGTACGGCTGGGTTTTACAAGGAAGAGTGAAACCCGATCCCACCAACTAGATATAACATCTTTGTCAGCCTATGGGATGACCCAATTCCGAAACCAGCCATTTGGCTGTGAAGAGATATGTATCACACTCCCAGCTCTCAAAGGAGGTGGGGGGCTTGCCAATGAGGTACGCAATGTGGCTTTCTTCCTAGGGACCAACCCAGACTCGGGCTTTAGTTTCCTCGGCAAACACAGCACTGCGTTTAAAAGGACTCCCCTTCTGCAAGCAGACTTTAGGCTCCTTCCTCCTCTTACTACGTGCCTCTTTTTGATTCATCAAGGTGTCCCACGTAACAGAAGGAGCCCCGTCTGCCTGAAAAACAAACAAAAACGTTGAAACTACCGTTCATGCAATGCCCATGCCCTAGTCACCAAAGGAAGGCAAAAATCTACAATTCTGGTGTAGCCCAGAGCAGTAACAAGGATGGGGGAAAGGAAGGAGGGTGGGGGTATATGTTCCAGGGCACTAATATCTGGGGGTAGGAGGGAAGGTACACTTCAACTCCAAGGTGAGTGAAGTGCCAGGACCTCACCACAATTTTCTACAGTTCTCTGCTGGGTCCGGGACAACGTCCCTGTCACTGCACCCTCAGAGTCAACGTGCTTTGGCACCTCCTTCCTGAGACACACTTTCTCCACCCCCTTCCCCCTCTACCTCTACCGTTTTTTAGGATCAGCTCAGGTGTTAACTACAAACTGGATCCCCTACCTAAAAAGAGAGCTCTCTCCTCCTCCTCCTTCTTGTCTCTCTCAATCACTCTCTCGATCTCGATCTCTATCTCTCCCTCTCTCTCTCTCTCCCCCTCCTCCCCCTTTCCCTCTCTCTCCCTCCTTTGTTTGAACAGCACCTATGCACTGAATATGTGCTCATTTGTATTATAGTCATAGAGTGCTGGGATCACAGAATTTGGGGCAGAAAGGACCTCAGAGACCCTACTCTAACATCTTCATTTTTAAGGTAAGGAAACTCAAGCCTTAAAAAGGAGAGACTGGCTTGGCTTCCCTTCCTTGATAAACTGCAAGCTTCCTGAAGTTAGAGACTGGTTTATTTATCTTTACATTCCCAGCATTTAGCAGAATACCTGGCACTTGGTGAGTACAGTTTGCTGCATTGCAAAATTTGAGGGACTTTGGATTCCTAACATAAAACCAAATGCAGAACACCCAAGAAAGTCCTTTTCGGACCAGCCTACTAGTTGCTTAGATAATTTGAGTTTTTATGACAGAACTTTAATATTCGACAAGATTCTCCTTTTGTTTCTCCTCCTCCAAAAGGATCTTATATCCCTGGGAAAAGCCAGATTATAGTTTAGCCATTTGGTGCCTTAGGCTGTTAAAATATCTGTCACCATCTCCCAGGCCATAGCCACAGTGGAGCATTTGGGAGTGTTGTCCCATTTGGAGATGCTGAGGTCCCAGCTAGAAGTTCCTCTACCTAGATCTACTGTCTACATTTCCCTATGCCTCTTCACTATTTGTGGGGCCACATTAGGAGGAAATTGTAACATACTTCCTTACTATCTCCCAATATTTCTCTGTGAAAGTGTGGAGTGTTTACTGAGCATCTGTACTCACCATCCACATAAAGTGATATGTTCCAGGGCACCCGCACAAAAACTAGGGTCTGACCATGTCACCACTATCTCCCCAACACTCCACCACCACCCCGTACCTCCAATTCAATAAACTCCAGTAGCTTCCCATTGCCTCCAGAAGCAAATAAAAAATGTTCTGTTTAGCATTCAAAGTCCTTCTAACCTAGCCTCTTCCTATCTTTCCGGTCTTCTTACACCTCACTCCCCAACAAGTACTCTTCCTCCAGTGACACTGGCCTCCTGGCTGTTTCATCTCTTGGTTCGCGGCGTTTTCTTTGGCTGTCCTCTATGCATGGAATGCTCTTTCAACCTACCTGGTTTTCTTTAAGTCACAACTAAAATCCTAGCTGGAGCAGCTAGGTGGCACAGTGGATAGAGTGCTGAGCCTAAAGTCAGAAAGGCTCATCCTTCTGAGTTCAAATCTGACCTCAGACACTTACTAGCTGTGGGACCCTCGGCAAGTTGTTATTTAACCCTGTTTGCCTCAGTTTCAACATCTGTAAAATGAGCTAGAGAAGGAAATGGCAAATCATTCCAGTATCTCTGCCAAGAAAACACCAAATGGGGCCACAAAGAGTGGGACATGAATGAAACAACTTAACAACTACAAAAATCCCACCTTCTACAGAAAGCTTTCTCCAACCCCACTTAATTTCAGTGTTCTCCCTCTTAATTATTTCCTATTTATCCTATATATACCTTGCTTTGCCTATATTTTTGTTTGCATGTTGTCTTCTCCATTAGATTGTAAGCTGCTTGAGGACAGGGGTTGTCTTTTGTCTCTTTTTGTATTCTGGGTGCTTAATAAATTTTTATTGAATGAATGAATACCTTGACCCTCGATGCCTGAAGGCCAGGTAGATTGCATTTCACCCCTCTTCTAGGGTTCTCTGGTACTGTTAAAGTTCATTGAGAGTGTCTAAGTTCTTTGCAAATAGCTCTATCCCCTACAGATGGTATTCCCTCAAGTGGGGAGGAGGGGGTAAGGGGAGAATACTTTCACCCCAGTTCCATTTACCCACTGACAGTTGGTTTAGCTTTTATTAAAAAACAAAAACATTTACTTCACCACAGATATAGAAACTTACTCCCCCAACACATGAGGCTTAATACTCTCCCCATACCACTTCAATAACTGGGGAGGGAGGAGGGACTCAGCTAAGCTGCTCTAGAACACGGTCCTGGTTCCAAATTCAAATTCCCCCTAATTTTTCCAGGCTTCTTTGCTGGGTGGGTTGACTGCAACATTCGCCTCTTGGATCCTGTTCCCAAGTCACCATGGCTCAAAGGTATGGTGATCAAGGTATGGTGGGGATCAACACTGGCACCTGAAACTGAGGGCAAATAAAACAGAGCAAACAGAGACTCTAGACCCCTTTTTCATTTCCATAGTAAAAGAGAGAGGACAGGGGAAAGTATGCCCCCATCCTGGCTGAAATCATGGCACCCATATTATGAGCAATGTTCCTCTGATCTTCACCCTCTGGACACAAGAGGAAGGAGGGCAATTGTCTTATTCTGGTCAGTTTTATCAGCCTGGCCAGTTTTAAAGAGGAAGCCTACTCTAGCTCTGCAACCAATCAAAGGAGGCTATTACCACCCATGTGATACACCAGAAAGCAGTGCCTCCATGTTAGGTGATCTGGGCATGCACAGGCTAGCTCCCCCAACACATAAATATTTGATTATCAAATGCTCACTTTGGGTATGATAGTAGACTAGGATGTGGTACCCATGGGTCATTTGATGGATTATTCCTAGATCCAGAGCCCTGACCTGACCTGAACAGGTAAAGGCCAGATACCTCAGAGGTTGAACTGCCAAATGACTGCGGGCCAGCTGGTCTCCTCCTTATGGCTTATCAGTAGGATTGTTGGCACCTCCCTTTTTCCTCCTCTCAGTCCTCCACCCCTAACTGAAAAACAGTGTATCTGCTCAGCACCAAAAATAGTTGGTAACCTGTGTACAGGAATCATGAGCAGCAGAGCACACAGAGTTCCTGCCTGAAGGAAACTTAAAACCAAAACGTAGAACATATAAAGAACTTTAAGCCTCTGTCATTGGGCAAGGTTTAATTGTTTAAATAATAAGAATAAAGAAGATGGGTTGGTAGGGAAGGAAATAATGAAGAGATATGAATCGTCCTGCAGAAGTCACATAAGGGAAAAATTACTTTGTGCCAAGATGGTGCAGAAGACTTGGAATCAGAAAACCTGATATCAAATCACAGCTCTGGCCCTTGCTTGCTATGTGACCTTGATGGAGCAGGTTAATTGACCTATCAGAGCCCATGTCAGGATCTTTAAAATGGGAACCTGTGCCGGCTACCTGACAGAGTTGTATGGAGGAGCAAAGAGGAGACAACCCTAGTGCAGTGCTGGCTTGAGAATTAGAAGGCCTGGACAGACAAGGCCCAAAATAATATCGACGGGAAGTGTGGGAAATAAGTATTTATAGAGTACCAACTGTATACCAGGCTCTCTGCTAAGAACTTTTTGCAAGTATTATCTTATTTGATCTTCCCAACCACCTTGCAAAGTAGATGCTATGATTATCCCCATATTATAGTTGAGTAAACTGAGACAAATAGAGGTTAAGTGACTTGCTTGGGGGCACACTGCTGGTAAGTGTCAGAAGCAGGATTTGAACTCAGGACTTCCTGACAATAGGAAAGAATCTAATTAGATGAAATTCAACAGGGATTAATGTAAAATTCAATCTAGATTCAAAAACTCAACTTCAAGAGTACATGACTGGAGAGGAATAACTAGATAATTGTTCCTGGGTGGGTGGGAAAGATTTGCAGGTTTTCATGTAATGCAAATTCAATGAGCTTAGAATGATATGGCTGGTGAAAAAAAATAACAACAAGGACATTTATATATCACTTTAAGGTTTGGAAAGCACTTTTCAAATATTATTTTATTCTTATAACAACCATAGGAGGCAAATGCTATTATTACCCCCATTCTATAGATGTTTTCCACATCTATAGGTCAAATGATTGGCTTACATAGCTAGTATCTGAGGGAGAATTTGAACTCAGGTTTTCCTGACTCCAGATCTAGGTACTTGGTTGCCTATACTATCTTAGATTACATTACAAGAGTCCAAGAACTCTTTTCACTAGATCTTCATCTATCACCAGTTCCTCAAGACCCATGCATGGTCTGCAGGAGCACATGATTTCCTGAAAGCACCAGGCTTCCTTCCAGGTAACTGAGTCCTATGTGCAGATCAGCTTCTCTCTCTGTGTAACTGTTCTCTGTAACTCTCTCTGTCTCTGTTCTCCCTTTAAAAGTTCCAAGACTCAGTGCAGGGTGTGTGAACTGACTGTGAATCAATCTTTTTTAATACAGTCCTCAATGAGAAACTTATGACAAGTCAAGAAATTCACGCACATCTTATCAAGGAATTAACCTTGTCAAGGGAATTTCACACCATGTTAAGGAGATATCCTCTGTGCTAGAAAAAAGTCCTTATTAGTAGAAGGACAATGAAGACACCCCATCCCTAATCAATGGGGGACCCAGAACAAGCAAAAGCATGTTAAGAAGAAAACAGATGAACTGGAGAGCCTCCAGAGAACACCCAGGATGGCAGGAGAAATGGAGAACGTGACACATAAGGACTAATTGAGTAAACTAGGGTTGCTTAGCCTGAAGAAGAAAAATTATCAGAGTTGTCTTCAAGTACTTGAAGGATTGCCACATGGAAGAGGGGCTTGATTTGTTCTGCCCCAGGAGAGAGAACTAGCAATGCTTGGAATTTGCAGACAGGTAGAGCTAGGATCTTAGTAAGGGGGGAAGAATTCCTAATAATTCAATCTGTCCAAAAGTGTGGTGGGCTGCATCAGGAGGCAGAGGGTAGCCCTCCCCTCACTTTTTAAAAATTTTATTTTTAATTTATGGAATAAAACAAACATTTCCCTAACATAGTATAATAAAAATGATGATTGCACATGAAACTGCACATCTATTCTGTAAGACTTGCTATTCCTTTTAAATATATATAAATATATATATAAATAAAGTTATCATGTACATTTCTTTTTTTTTTCTTCCCTCCCCTTCACCCTAGAGGTGGCTACCATTAGACACAAACAGGTATACACTTATATACATACACACATATATGGATATATGTGTAAAATTATTCTATACATACTTCTATTTATCAGTTCTTTCTCTGGATACAGATAACATCATTCTTCATATGTTCTTTGTAGTTCATTTGTGTATTTATGATAGTCAAAATGACTTATTTGCTCGAAGTTATTCCTAAAACAATATTGCTGCTATTGTATACACTGTTCTCTTGGTTCTGTTCATTTTGCTCTTCATTATTTTGTTCAAGTCTTTCCATGTTTTTCTAAGATCACTGAGCTCATCATTTCTTATAGCACAGTAAATTCTACTTTATCATCAAACTGAAATGGGATAATCTTATTTGGAACTGTTACAGTAGGGGGTTGGGAGGGGAAAGGGGCTCTCAATCAGGTTTTCATGTAATACAAATTCAATGCGTTGGACTAAATGGTCTCTGAGTTCCTTTTAACTCTGAGATCCTGATTCTCATTCTGTTAAATATAAAATATTTTCATTACTGACATTATTGCAGATTTAGGAAAGTCATGTTCACCTATTTAAAGGAGGAATCACTGTTCTATTTCTCTTTGGTAGGTTCACTGTCTTTGTCTCTGTCTGCTGGCCGGCCTGCCTGTCTGTTTGTCTCTGTCTCTCTGTGTCTCTGTCTCTGTCTCTGTTTGTCTGTCTCAATTAGCCAGAGACACATCCCCACACTACTGCCCCTTGCCCTGTAGTGCCACCCATTTCAGTAACAGTCCTCCTACTATCTGTACTCAGCAGCCACTGGAAAGTATTCCCATCATTAGCTATTGGCTTTTGCCTCCCCACCCCTCCCTGGCCTCACCCTAGTTTCTGCCCACACTATCGCTTCCCATTGGGTAGTGGGTGGTCAGGAGAAAGCCAAAGGTCCTCAGGGAAAGAGAGAAGGAAAAATAAGAGAGAGGGAAAAAAACTTTTTCAAGAGGAGGAGGGAGAGAAACAAGGAAGGGAAAAAAGGGAGAATTTTGAAAGACGAGACAGTACAAAAAAAGAGAGGAAACAAGTTAGGAAGGATGAAAAAACAAGATAAGATAGATGCTGGACAGGACATAAACTAATGGGAGAATGAATTTGAAAAACAGAAGTGTAAGGTTGCAGGGTTGCAGGAGAAAAGGAAGAGGAGAAATTTAAAGACAACCAGAGATAGGATGAAAAGGGGAAGTTAAAAACAGACAGGGAAAAGAATACAATGCAAAAAAAAAAAAATGATGACAGGATACAAGCAAAGTAATGACACAGGAAATGGACACCCCATATAAGTAGGAGAGTGAGCTAGTGAAGGCAGAAGAGAGCCAGAGTGGAGGAGTAAGAGAAGCACTTTTTAAGGTTTTTCTTGTGGCTGCTTGAGATGCTAATTAGGTTTAATTACTCCATTCCTGTTTCTAGAGCTTGTGACTTTACTCCATTTGACAGAAGGAAGAACTTCCTGGTTATGAGGCTGCTAGGCGTTAAAGTATGTTCCCCCAGGAGGTTGTTTGATCCACTTCCTGGGAATCTTTAAAAACGGGATAGAAACCCATCAGTCCCTAAAAATAGTCTTTAAAATAATGGATGTGACAACAGGGGAGCTACCAACATCTTAAGGAGCAAATCTGAAGGCACAAGCCCACAAGTCAGCAAACGTCCTTCTACTTCCCTGACAGAATCCTATTTGAGCATCTCAAAGCATCAGAGGAATGTGAATGTTTGACGGCTGTTTTTCTAATGGTACATTTTAAGGGTGGAAAGAAAGCTTTGTAAGTGGGTCTCATCCAAGCTCCACACAGAGATCAAGACATTAGAACTGCGGTCACAGCCTGGTCAGGGTTTGGCAGTGAGACCCCAGGTGTCATCTCAGGGTTGTGAGATTGTAGATTTAGAGCTGAAAGGTCTTCCGGCTCATCTAGTCCAGCCTCCTTTTATGTCTGAGGAAACTGAAGCAGGGAAAGGTTCAGTGCATTCCCTGAGGTCACACAGGCAGACACAGAGGAAGATTTTAAACTCAGGCCCTCTGTCACCAGAGCCAGAAGTTTTTCTACTGTGCCATATGGATTGGTTTCTTTCTCTGGAAAAGAGAAATGAAAAGGACTTCATTGCAAGAGATTTGAGGACAGTTCTGTGGCAACTTGAGGTTAGGAAGTAGGGAGAATGATGGAATAGGAAGAGGAGCTGAACCTGGACCACCAGCAAATCATCTCACTTCTCTTAAACTCAATTTTTTCATCTCTAAAATGGGGACATAAGCACTTTTTCCAATCTATCTCATCAGGTTGTTGTGAATAAAGTGCTTTGTAAATTTTAAAGTGATACATAAATCTGAGTTATTATCATTAAATTCATATCCATGAAAATCGGCGCTGAATCAGTAATAGTAAGAGAATTATAAAGGCAGCTAGGTGGCGCTAAGTGGTCTTGATAGATAAAATGTCTGAAGTCAAGAAAACTCATCTTCATGAGTTCAAATCTGGGCTCAGACACTAGCTGTGTGACCCTGAACAAGTCACTTAACTTTGTCTGCCTCAGTTTCCTCATCTGTAAAATGAGCTGGAGAGGGAAATAGCAAACCACTCCAGTATTTCTGCCAAGAAAACCCCAAATGGGTTCACAAACAGATATGACTGAAATGACTAAACAACAACAATCAAATAATAATGATGATGAGGATGATGATGACAATGACTTAGATGTTCTTCATGAATTTTGGCTGAATGTGAAGGCAAGTGGCCATTCTCTCAAATGATAAACCTCTCTAAACTTAGTAGGTGCTTAATAAAAGTTTGCTAAATTCAACTGAATAAGACATACACAATTATAATACAAAATTATGTAATATAATAAGTGTATAAGAGAAGTGTAAAGTGCTATAAGAGTTGAGAGAGAAAGATATCTCTTCCAGTTGGATCTAGTAGGGAAATCTTTGTAGAGGAGTTGGTATTTGAAGTAGGCATTGAAGGACAGTTAAGAATTCAACAGGCAGGGGCAGCTAGGTGGCACAGTGGATAGAGCACCAGCCCTGGAGTCAGAAGGACCCGAGTTCAAATGTGGTCTCAGACACATAATACTCACTAGCTGTGTGACCCTGGGCAAGTCACTTAACCCCATTGCCTAGCCAAAAAAAAATAATAATAATAAAAATAAATAAATAAAAAAGAATTCAACAGGCAGAGACTGTAGGGAGGGTTTTCAAAGCAAAAGGAAAGTAAAAGGCATACATGCAGAAAAGCATGGTGTATGTTCCAGAGATGAAGATTAATCAGGGGAGTTCTAGAAAATGTTTAACAACTTGACTCTCTTGAGCTGGTACAAGCCAACTCCAATGCATTACTGAAAGGAGTAGTTTTGTCTGGAATACAGAATACATAAATGGATATAGATATAGGATGAGATATGGCTGCAAAAGCAAAATACTTTTGGACATAGATAATAGAGGGCCTTAAATGCTATGCTAAAAAATATAGATGTTGGTAACAAATGAGAAGTCATAGAAATTTTCATGGAAGGTAAACTTCCTATCTATTAGGAAGATTTCTCTGACAGTCATGTATGAAATGGATTAGAAGAAAAGACTGTTTGGCATACTATTGCAACAGTCCAGGCAACAAGTAATAAAGGCCTGAGCAAAGGTTCTGGCAATAGGAATATGTATGTGTGTATATGTATCAATACACACACACTCACAATATACACACATATATATATACATACACACATATTATACAATAGTATGCCAACCAGTCTTTTCTTCTAATATGTGTGTATGCGTGTATGTATGGGCACAGAAATTTAGAAAACAAGAAAAGGATTGGCTTTGGGAGGGAAGATAGAAAGTTCAAGTTTGTGCACTTTGAATTTGAGGGACCAGCAGAACATGTTAGATAAAGATGTCCAATGAGCAGTTGGAAAAGTGAGTCCATCTGGAACTAGGGAGAGAGGTCAAAGATGAAGCTATGGGACAGCTCACAGAGAGGGGAAGAGAAGAAGGCTGAGGACTTGAGGCAGGGAGATGAAGAAAAACCATCTAAGGAATAGGGGAAAAGCAGGCAAAGGAGGAAAACCAGAAGAGTGAAGTCTTGTAAAAAAACAAGGAAGCAATGGTTAAGAGTATCAAATGCTACTGCGATGTTGGGGAGGATGAAGATAAATAAAAGCCCATTGGGTTGGCTTATGGGAAGACATTAGTGATCTTTGAAAGCAGTAGATTTCAAAAGAAGAGAAAACAGAATTGAGATGACAAGAGTTTGAGGGATAAGTAAATTGTGAAGAAATTATAGAATGACGTATATCCCTGGATAGACGATTCCTTCATTGAAGTTTGGCAGTATAGGGACAGGAACTAGACCTGTGATTTCATTAGTATATGGAACTCCCAGGTGAGGAAACTCTCTCTGCCAATATAGGTCAGCACTTTCTCTTCAACATGTAATTTTAAAGTTATCTAGGATACTGAGATGGTAAGTGACTTATCCAGGGTAACACAGCCAGTATGTATCAGAGGCATTCTTGAACTCAGGGTTTTCTGACTCTCCAATTGGCTTTCTATCCACTACATCATACTGCCTCTTAAAAAAAAAAAGGCAAGATTTGAACCATAGTTTCAAGACTGGCTCTCTAATCCTAAACTATGTTGACAAAGTAAGAAAAGGTTAGAGGGTGATAGATTTAAGAGCTGGAAGAGCCCTCTGGAGCCCAACTTCCTCATTTCACATACGCATCTGTATATTTTTAAGAATGTATATACATATATATTGTGTGTGTAGCTCTGTGTGTGTATTAAAATCAGCGGGGTCCTGGTAAACGTTTAATCTGCTTTATTAACATTTTCTCCACCACTTTCTTAAGTCTAGAGTTCCAGAGGTAAGAAACCTGTGGCCACATGTGGCCCTCTAGGTCCTCAAGTGCAGCTCCTTGAATCCAAACTTCACTGAACAAATCCCCTTAATAAAAGGATTTGTTCTGTAAAACTTGGACTCAGTCAAAAGGCTGCACCCAAGGACCTAGAAGGCCACATGTGGCCCCAAGGCCACAGGTTCAAATCTTTGTTCTATAAAGTTTGGTTTCAGTCAAAGGGCGGCACTTGAGGACCTAGAGAGTCACATGTGACCTCAAGGCCACAGGTTCCCCACCCTGAATCAAGCCCTGATTTATGCTGTTGTTTTTGTCCTGTCCAACTCTTCGTGACCCCATTTGGGGTTTTCATGGCAAAGATGCTGCAGTGGTTTGCCATTTCCTTCTCCAGATCATTTTACAAATGAAGCAACTGAAGCAAACAAGGTTAAGTAACTTGCCCGGGGTCACATAGCTAGTAAGTGTTGAGGCTGGGTTTGAATTTGTGAAGAAGAGACTTCCGGATCCCAAGCCCAGGGCTCTGTCCACTGCTCCTCCTGATTTACAGCATTTGCCTATTTCAGAGGTATAAGTGCTCACGCTGGCTCCAGCGTCCCACATGGACAATCTGAGTGGTTTTCACTGTCTTTCTAGTATTTGACAGTGATAAAGTACAACGATGACTATTTGGATAAGTTGTCAACAAAACCTTTTTTCTCTAAACTCAGGTAAATTTATACCTATGTCTGGAGATCCGACAAAAAAACTCACAGAGCTGTGAATTGTTGCAGCAGAGGTTTGTGATAGAAATAGATATGCTTCAAGACATAACAAGGAGCCTGCCACAACTTCTTCATCTCTTCTAAAAACAATATGGATTCTTGTTCAAGATTTCTTGTCCAGTTCTCAGAGGAAAGTAGATGTCTTGGCCGGATGACTACAAGTAGCCTAGCTCCTTACAGTCTTTCAATATCAGAATCAATTTCAGACAACCAGACATAACTCTAAACCAATATATTTAGATTTTTTTTAAAAAGTCCCGTCTTTGTTGAGAGTAGTACAGCCAAAATAATGTGATGACAGCTTTCTGGAATAACAATGCAATTCCTGCCCCATCCCCACCCCAGACATCTTTTGCTAGCAGGTAACTCCTGTGGTGGGCTGGCTTGTGAACAATTTAAATTCCTGAGACAGTCTCCCTGCAACACACCCCCACCTCATTCAATTTAAGACAGGGACCAATCTGACATATCACATAATTCATGGATTTAGAGCTACAAGGGGCCTTAAAGGACATCTGGACCAATCCCCTCATTTTATAGATAAGAAAACTGAATCCCAGGGAGAGTAAGTGAATTGATTGATGTGAGCAGGCCCTTCATTCATTCATTTATCCAGCAAATATTCTTTAACTGGTTATCCTGTATAAGACACTAGGATCACAAAGATAAAACAGTGAAACAGTCCCTGCCCTCAAAGAATTTACAATCTACTTAGATCAAGAAAAAAATAATAGCTCCTCATGTTGCTAAAGTTGTTTAAAATTCACAACGCATTTTCCCCAGAGCAACTATGTCCTAGGCACCATTCTAAGAGCTGGAGATACAAATAAAAAAATAGTTCCTCATAACCAAAGGGCTGTAATACTGTGCATACCCTTTGACCCAGAAATACTGCTTCTAGGTCTATATCCCAAAGAGATCATAAAAATGGGAGAAGGATCCACATGTACAAAGATATTTAAAGCAGCTCTTTTTGTGGTAGCAAAGAATTGGAAATTGACAGGCTGTCCATCAATTGCAGAATGGCTGAACAAGTTGTGATATATGAATGTTATGGAATACTATTGTGCTATAAAAATGATGAGCGAGCAGACTTCAAAAAAACCTGGAAAGACTTACATGAACTGATACAGAGTGAAATGAGCAGAACCAGGAGAACATTATACATAGTAACAGCCACATTGTGCAATGACTAACTTTGATAGACTTGGGTCTTCTCAGCAATGCAAGAATCTAAGACAGCTCCAAAAGACTTGCAATGGACATTGCTATCCATACCCAGAGAAAGAAATATGTAGTCTGAATGTAGATGGAAGCATACTATTTGCTCTCCTTTTTCTTTGTTTTGTTTTATTGCTTCATTCTCATGGCTCTCCCATTAGTTCTAATTGTTCTTTACATCACGACTAATGGGAAAATATGCTTAACATGAATACATATGTAGAGCCTATATTGGATTGTACGCTGAGGGGGGTAAGGGGGGAAATGGGAGGGGGGAAAATTTTAAAAACTCAAAATGTTATGGAAGTGAATGCTGAAAACTAAAAATAAATAAATTATCCAAAAAAGAAAAAAAAGTTCCTGCCCTCAAGGAGCTTACCTTGAATTGGGAGGAAACAACAAGCACACCTAAAGTAAATATATACATATATACGTATATACATTGTTGTTCAGTCATGTATAACCCTTTGTAATACCATTTGGGATTTTCTTGGCAGAGATACTGGAGTGCTTTGCCATTTCCCTCTCCAACTCATTTTATAGATGAGGAAACTGAGGCAAACAGGGTTAAGTGACTACTTCCCCAGGGTCACGCAGCTAATAAGTATCTGACGCCAGACTTGAACTCAGGAAGATGAGTCTTTCTGACTTCAGGCCCAACACTCTATCCATTGTGCCAACTAGCTGCCCCTATGTATATGTATTCATTCTTTCTCTCTCTCTCTCTCTCTCTGTATATATATATATTTATATATATATATATATATTTATATTTATATATATATATATTTATTTATGTATCACACATATATACATCTATGTGTATGTATATACATGTTTGTGTATATATATGAACATCCATATATGTATATACACACTCTCTATATAGTAATTTTCAGTGTTGGGCCACAGACCTATTATGAGCATAATTTATTACTATAAAACCAGGGTTCCAGAGGGCACAATGGAATAGTAGTGAGAGCAGGATAGGGAAGCTGGGGAGATGGGTGACATAAATTGGAGAGGACATAAAGAGTGATAGTTGGGGCTCAACACTTGGCCTAGGTTGCCTACTGCTCTCAATTAAAAGCATTCTTAGTGGGCCATAAGGCAGTAGCTCATCATATCCTTTGAAGAAGCAAAGGTAATGCTTATTTATTTAATTGTCAATCCTTATAAGGTAGTAAGAGGAGTGATAGGAGGAGTAGAGGCAGGTAGAGAATTGCTTGACGGGCAAGGCAGGGTTTAATGTAACATTCAATATTGCTCGTTTGAGTTTGTAGATAAGCCTATAATTATGAGCACTGAGCAAAAGAGTTCCATGTTTCACAAATTGTGACACAGTAAAGGTAAACATTTCCAGGTGCTTCAGTTCATCCTTATATGGTAGGACTTCTAGGCCCTCACCATTCTGGTTGTCTCGCTATGGATATAGTCCAGCTGGTCAGCGGGCTTCCTGAAATATGGAGGTCAGGCTATGGGTTCTTGTGTTCTATCTATGATGAAGTTCTTGAGTAGTAAGCAACTTGGCATTAAAAGACACAGCTCCAACATCAAAAGGCTAAACATTAATGGTAATGAAGAGTGGTTAACACATTTATAGTAATATTCTGATATAGACTCAGAATTCATTTAATGCTTAGTGCTCTGGAGCTCATCCTCATGCTGCTGAGTCCAATGGCCTTTTGTAAGAAAAACAAGGTAGTAGTTAAATTTCTCAAGATAAGTTTCATATGAGTCAACATTGTGACAGAGCACCCAAAAAAGCTAATGGGACCTTGGGCTACATGAAAAAAGACACAATGTCCAGTATGAGGGAGCTGATCATTCTGCTATAGTCTTCCCTGGTTAGACTCCATGTGGAGTTTTACATTTATGGAGACCACATTTTAGGAAGGAGATAGAGAAGCTGGGGAGTATCTAACCAAAACCAGGATCTTAGAGCCATGAGATACGAGTATTAGGGAAAGATTCTTAGAATGTTTAGCCTGGAAAAGAGGAAACTGAGAAAGAACATGATTACTATCTTCTAATGTTTGAAGGTAACATCACTTGGAAGAAGGATTAGACTTGTCCTACTTGTCTGCAGAGGGAAGAGCCAAGAGGAATGGGTAAAAGTTGCAGGGAAAGAAATTTAGCTTTAATATAAGATACATAGGATCAGACTTAAAGCTTAAAGGGACCTTAGAGGTCATCTAGAATAGCCTCCTTCTTTTACAGATAAGGAAATAGACTCATGAAGGTGAACTTTGCCCACCACAGATAATAAGTGGGGGGCAGCGAGGTGGCACAGGGAATAGAGCACCAGCCCTGGAGTCAGGAGGACTTGAGTTCAAATCTAGCTTCAGACATTGTGTGACCCTGAGCAAGTCACTTAACCCTGATTGCCTCAAAAAAAAAAGTGGTAGAGTCAGGATTCAGACCCAGGTCTTCTGATTATAAAGTGAAAAACTTCTTAATAGGCAGAGCTATCTGAAAGTGGAATGGATTGCCTTGGGAGTGAGTAGGTTCCCCATAACTGAATGTTGTCAGGTGGGGGCTGGATGGCAACTTTCCAAGTATGTCATTGAAAGAATTCCTACTCAGTTAGAGGCAGGGCTGAAGGAGCTCTGAAATTCCTTCCAACTCTAAGAGTCTGTGGTTCTCTGACTCTGAAAGCTCTGAAGTTCATTTTGTGTTTTGGAAGTAGACATATCATGGATGCATAGATTCCTATACACCTTGATCCTTGCGAAGAATGGGCTCAGACTTATCATTTCTATATAACATTGATTCTACCAAATTCACTTCCAAATTTGACATAGCTGGTGGATGGGTGAGGGCCTGTCTCAGTTACACCTGGGCTTGGTCCAGCAGCGATGCTAGACTGACTGGCCACAACATCTGGTATGGACTCCATTCCTGGACTTCCTGGTGGCTCTCTCCCTTGACCTTTGGAAGCTTACCAAGTTGTAGCCATCTCCTACCTTCTCCTTCTCCTCCTCCTCCTAAAAGAGGAGAAAGCAAAGGCAGAGGCAAAGAACAGAGACCCATATTTACAGGCTACACGTTGGCCTGGGCTGGGAAGACAACGAGGCCTCTCCCTTCACAATGTTGTCTCTCTCATGAACAGCACTAGACAAGAAAAAATGACCAAGCGACTGGCCTTGGCTGACTTGTGCCTTTCAAATGCACCCCAGTTCCAACTACATGCCGATCAGTAGTCTGCCTCTTTATCATATAGTTAGCAGACCAAAACCAATTACAGAATGTCTGCATGTGCTCTGAAGTCCACATGGTCATTGCATCTGCGGAACAGTCTATGCATGCTCATGAGGACAGGGCTTATTGACCAGTCCCCCTGTTAACATGTGTGTATATATGCATGTGTGCATAAATGTATGAATGTGTATATATATGTATATATATACACACATGTGTATATGTGTGCACATATACATATATACACATCCATATACATATGTGTGTATGTATGAATTTATCAGTCTGTGCGTTATATGTAACTATAGATAAAAGGTATCTCAAAAGTCTTGGTGCAGTTTATGCTTAAATAACATCAGAAGTGCAAATGCTACAAACTTACCCCCAAAAATCAACTTCTTAAATACTTTTTCAGTTTTGTGAATTTTGAATAACAAATTTTTAATTTTTATTTTCACAAATGGGACACCCTGTCATTATGCATTGTGGATGAGACGACATCTGTATGATACTTTCTCAAACCAGTGGATCAATAAAGGAGGTTCTTTTGCATGGCTACTTCAATTAATTGATCTACATCTATTTGACTTTTTCTTGTGGAATCACATTAAATCTATCATGTACACATCAAAGGCAGCTAAGTGGCATAGTTGATAGAGTGCTGGGACTAGAGTCAGGAAAACTCATCTTAGTGTATTCAAATCTGACCTTAGATTAGCTGTGTGACTCTGGACAAGTCACTTGACCCTATTTGCCTCAGTTTCCTCATCTGTAAAGTGATCTGGAGAAGGAAATGGCAAACCACTCTAGTATCTTTGTCAAGAAAACCCCAAATGGGGTCATGAAGAGTCAGATACCATCGAAATGACCAAACAACAAACAACAAAATAGCGCCAAAACCTAGTTCTTTGGATGATCATGAAGTTATGATCACAAATGAAATCCTTTCAATCACTGAGTAGCAGCTGATGAAAGTTTTTACAAAATTCAAAAACGACTAGAGCCATGATGTATAGCACAAAACAGTGATTATGCTGAATTTTAATTTTAAAAAATATGAATATCTTTTAAAGTGGAAATAATCAATCTTTCCAGTATTGTTGCCTTTTTTTTTTAGAAGTTTGAAGCATTTATGCCCCTGAAATACCAATGGCAGAGATGAGAGACACTCAAACTTTCTTAGACTCTCTAAGAGTACTAGAGAACTTCAGGAAAGGGTGAAATGTAACAAACCTTTAGGAAGAGGGGGCCAGTTAGGGGAGAAGGCTAGAGTAGTCAATGTTACATATTCACCATGTCTCAAAAGTCTTAGTGCAATTTTAAGCTTTAATAATTTCAGGAGCATAATTTTAATTTATGGAATTAAAAAAAGCATTTCCATTACAATAAAAAGATGGTTGTACATGAAACTGCAGACCTATTATGCACAACTTCTATTCCTTTCAAATATATAACAAAATTGTTGTGTAAATTTCTTTTTATTTCTTTTATTATATTTTTAATTGGACCTGAAAATGAAATAAAATTGAAAAAAAAAAATAAAGTTCATATACCTGAAGTAGGGAGGAAAAAACCCTTGCTAACATTCAGCCATAAATAAAGAGGGAATAATATCTGATTTTTTTCATTAGTCTTCTCTCAGACACTTAAGACTTATATGATCTGGGTAAAGTCATTCCTTGGGTCCCAGTCGCCTCATCTGTAAAATGAAAGAATTAAGTGACTCCAGGACCATCACTGTAAAACCTCAGTGTACCAGACTTGAATTTGGTTCACATGGATGTGTTCTAATGAATCTTAGCATAAAATCTATCATCTTTCTAGCACTATTGTTAAAAATCAGTTACTTACTAACTGCCTCTGTTTGCTAGGCAAACTGGAGGTGGAGAATAATAGCAAATGAAAAGGAATAAAGAAAGAATGGGATATATAGTCTGTATAGCCCCAATGCATAGGGTTTAAGCATATTGGCATTCAGCAAATCTGAGTAAATTCATCAGCTTCTGGGGTTGCAGTACTTCAGAGTATTATCTTAATGAAGTGGCTACTTCCCATAGGTACTTGGGTCAAGTAATCCTTTGTGGAGAACTACTTAATAATGAGAGAAAAGCCCGGCAATGGCTCATTAAAGAGATGGCCTGTTGATTGAGAGAACTGCTGATAGAGTTAAATATGTAATAAGGGATGGTGGGAATGACCACTACTAAAAAAGATAACTTAAAATAGAGAAGATTTGTATGGAGGTCACTAACCATATAATATTACCATCTTTTATGTAATCATATGTTAATGTATTAATAATTCAGCAGATGGAGATGGGTGGGGAGATGCTAAGCATGGGACTTGAGCAAAGGCATAGAGATGATCCAGGATAGATAAGAGTGGGGAAGGGAGAGTAGGAGTATCTGACTCTACTACTGGTTCTCCTACTGATTCTAATTAGCACATTATTAATGATATATTGATTAATAATATTCCCTATTACTGTATTTTGTATAGTAGTTATTTGTATTGTCATATGCACAGCAGGCTCTAAACTCTATGAGGACAGGATAATATCTGTTTGCAGCTATTTGCGACCTTGAAGAGCTATATAAATGTTAGGTATGGGGTGCGGGTGATGCAGAGAGAAAAAGGGAGAGAGTATTGAACACCATGGTTGGGAGGTTAAACTTTGTTTGATAGAGGCTTATTCACTGAATGGGCATTAGTTCCTCAATGTGTGAACCTGAAAAGATCTTAGTTTAAAAGGGCCAGGGTCTTCCATTTTATCCTGGGCCATCTCCAGTCATCCTGATGAATATCTGGCCACTGGACCCAGATGGCTCTGGAGGAGAAAGTGAGGTCGGTTACCTTGCACAGCCATTCCATACTCACAACAAAGTCAATTGTAAATTACATCATAATCTCCCTGATGTCATGGTCCTCTTCAAAAACGAAGGATAAACACAAAAAAGGTAACCCCTACAGTTTTTTGAGTGGAGGAGTGAGATGATCATAGTACATTAAAAAGATTATTGGGCTAGCAATGCCCAGGGTGGTTTAGAGAGGAAGGCAGGAAGACCAGTTAAAATTATTTGTGTGCCTAGCACGTAACATGCTGATCTTCACATAGGAGGTGCTTAATAAGTGTATGAATTGCCCAAAAATAAACAAACAAATAAATAAATAAACAAATAATATGGAACATACATCCAGAAATTTACAAAGCAAGGAATTTACATAACAGGTCATTCTAAAACCAACTACTAATTAATCTAATGGAGTAGAATCTGCAGATATAAACACCAACAATGAGAGCAGTACTCTGGTTCAGATGTAGGGTAGAGTTCTTGACTGACTTCTTCCTCTTATGCTCAGGTCCCTCCTACACTAAAGAAAAAAAAATTCCCTTGACCCTGACACTCCCTTCAGCTCTTGCCCTCTCTCCTCAGCCTCAAGCGTCATGCTCAGACTCCTTAAACAAGTAATTTATACTCACTGCATCGGCTCAATTACCATCCACTTCCATAACCTCTTGCAATTTAGCTTCTGTCCTTATCCCCTTTATCATGTGTCTCGAGGATCAGAAATAATGGACTTGTCTACATACTCAATTTCTTTTTTCTCCTGTCAGCATTCTTTTTGACCTCTCTATGGTATTTAGCACTTTCAGTCAGCCCACCTTCAAGATACATCTTGACTTGGCTTCTAGGACATGACGATCACACAGTTATCATCCTACTTCTCTGATCACTCCTTCTGTCTCCCTGGATAGTTCCACATCCTCCTCCAGCCTCTTAAATGTGGGTGTTCCCCAAAGTTCTGGCTTAGGCCTTCTCTTTTCTCTGTATTCTTTCCTTTGGTGATCTTATTCATTCCCATGGCTTCAGTTATCACCCATAAGCAAATGACTTGTAAATCCACATCTCCACACCCAACCTCTCCTCAGAGCGCCAGTCCTGCATTTCTGAATGTCTATTGGATATCTCCACCTGAATGGCCTACAGGCACTTCAAATTCAACACGTTCAAAACTGAACTCATCATCTGCTCCTGTACACCTGCCCCTTCCTCTAATTTCTCTGGCTTTGTCAATGGCACTACCACCCTGAAGATCTCCTAGGATCCTAACCTTAGGTGTCACCTTTGACTCTTTCCTCTTCCTTACCTCTTCTTCTTGTTGTTCAGTCATTTCCATCTCTTTGTGCCCCAATTTGGGGTTCTCTTGGCAAAGCTATCCAAATGGTTTGCCATTTCCTTCTCCAGCTCATTTTACAGAGGAGGAAACTGAGGCAAACAGGGTATAGTGATTTGCCCAGGGTCACGCAGCTAGGAAGTATCTGAGGCTGGATTTGAACTCAGGTCTTCTTGACTTCAGGCCTGGCACTTTAGCGGTTGCACCCACATAGCTGCCTTCCTTACTCCTCCATCTAATCAATTTTGAAGTCCTGACATTTCTTTCTATGAAGTATCTCTTACTAAAAAGTCTCCCTTTTTCCTACTCCAATTATAAATCTTTTAGTTCAGGCCTTAAGCTCTTCGTACACAAATTATTTTAACTGGTCTTCCTGACTTTGTCTCTAACCATCTTTGCTCCACTAGCCCAGTAATCTTTCTAATGTGTTATGATCATCTCACTCTTCTACTCAAAAAATTGTAGGGGTTCTCTTTTATCTATCAAACCCAGTTTAACCTCCCGACCGTGGCATTCAATACTCTCTCTCTTCCTTCCCTCCCTCCCCCATACCTAACACGTATGTAGCTCTTTAAGGTTGCAAAGAACTTTATATAATTAATCACTGGGCTTCCTGGAAAAAAATCTCCCCCATCTTCTTACTTATGCTTGAAATTTCACCTTTAAAGACTCATTCCCTTGACTAAAACCCAATCATCTTTGTGCAATACCTGTGCTCCCTAAAATGTTTTTATCCCTTTCCTTGGTTACTCCTAGGTCCATGATGCTCAAGGGGTACTCAGTCACCTATCTCAATCACTAGCTGAAGAGTCCCCCCATTTTCATTGAGTATCTTCCCTGACCAAGCTGGACTCAAACACGTAATATCATAGAAAGGTAAAAAAAAAACCACTCATTTAAAACAGAACACAAGACAAATAGCACAGGGTTAAATAAAGCAGCAAGTGTTCCCAGAACCCATACCCAGGTGGCCACCTCCCACGCCTCCAAGGGAGATTGTAAGCCAACTCCCCATTCCATCCTTCACATGTTTCCAATGCAAGCAGAGAAAAGACAGACAGTTTATCTCGTAAAGCTAGTGCCGGCAGTTGCACCATCTGCTCACTCCCCTTCACCTCAGCCCAGCAGGGTTAATACTGATGCTCTTCCAGTCTCCATCAGAGTCCAGCCAGGATTCTCGGAGTTACCCAACCATTCCACAGGAATGGTCTCCCTGGACACAACCACCAAACTGCTTCAAATCTCTGGCTATCCCACGTCTCTCTTCATCCACACTGCATCAGCTATTCTGGGAGGGGGTGCGGGAACCCGCATCTTGCCAGCTTCCATACAAGAAGCTTTCTGCAGCCTTTCCTTTTCAAACCATACACACAAAGGAGCCTATGCACAGCATTATGGGACATGCCATACAGAAAATCTCTGGCCCAATGAGTTAAGCCCCTTGAGCCCAAAAATATTGTGAGAATATGAAGGTCATCCAGAAAAAAACCTAAAAATTCAAACATCCTTTGCTGTCATTAATTATGTATTATTTTGTGCAAATGAATTTCTGAAATGCTTTTTCATATGGTTTTCATAAGAAGCATTCATACTGGGTCCTCATTGGCCAGTCTCCTGTTATATAGGTAAGGAGGACAAACCGATGAGGGTTGCAGAATCACCAGATTTTTCCTTATTCATAATTTTGCTCTTTGCCTCTCCGTCTTCCTGTTCTCAATCACTATTATTCATACTCCTACCCCTTCCCAAAAGTTCATTTGGATTCCTAGAAATAGTTAACAGGAACCACAGAGAAGTCTCACTGGATGCAAATTTGGAAAAGATCTGTACCAGCTCTAGAACTGAAATAAGTAGGGGGAGGCAGGACGGAGAAAAGAGGAGATACTAAACTCAGGTTTCTATCGTCTCCCTCAGGTCCCCAGACCAACATCCTAATATTCTCTGGGGTCGTTCTGTTTTCCTCATTGCCCCTTCACATGGAGTTTAACATGCAACGGGACTCAGCTTAATGTTTAGATTCCACTCCCCAGCAGCTGTGTTACATCACCCAATACTTTTCAAATAGAAATGAAGTTCCCTTTCACACTAAAACACAAATTTCACTAACCGGAGTGGCTGGCATTCACCCTTGGCTTATCTCCTGAGAAGGCAGTGCCCAGGAGAAGGCCCGACAAACATTCCTGCCCATTTTTAACACCTCCCCAAGTAACTTCTCCCCTTCTCCTGAGTCAGGCTTTTCTTTGCCTCTCCTCCCACTCCCCCAAGGATCCCCTCCCTCTCAGCCCACCCCCTCATCCCTTGAAAATGCCACAGCTGCGTCCTGCCCCTTCAGAAGCTAAGGCTTTGGTGAAAGTGGTGGATTTATTGTTTGAGGTTACATGGCAGCATAAGATCTGAGCCTCAGGAATCAAGGGTTATGACATTTTTATGGTCTTCCCCCTCTAGCATGGATACGAAGCAACTGAGGAAAAACATCTGGTTTCACTTTTTTTTTTTTTATTCCCGACCACAGTTCCCATCTGACAAAGGCTTCCAGCTTGCCAGTGTTCTGGTGCCTGACAAAATGAGCAGTTGCGGCAGTGCTCGGCTGGCAGCCTGGCTTTCTCTGGCTCACCAGGGGGCAAGTGTTCTGCCCAGCACAGAAAAAAAAAATGGCTTTAATGTCACTCACTACCAGAATGCAGGGAAACAAAGCCCTGAGCTAAGAGAGAAGGACCACGCTGGCAAGTTGCCAGCAGATAAGGAGTATGCCTTGGGGGATGGGGAAGGAAGGGAGGCAGGGAGACGGATGGGCAGGAGGAGGAGGAACCAATTGCCCAGCCAGTCTAGTAATGAAGAATGGCCTTTGTGCAATGAATGTTGGGACTTGTAGTCTACAGGTGGCCCATCCATATTGAAAATGATCCCTTGCCTTTCTTTGAGGGGCCTTGAACTATTTATCACAGTGGCCTTGTTTCTAGGACCTTGGAGGCCTTTCTTCATTCCCCTTTTTTTCAGTAACACACACACACACACACACACACACACACACACATGAACATACATGTATTTCTATTTTACACATTTTGTATTTACTGATATGTGTAATTGTTATTATCCCCTAGTAGAATGTAAGCCTCTTCAGGGCAGGAACTGTTTTCATTTTTGTTTATATATTCTCTAATGCCTAGCACATATCAAACACTGAATAAGTGTTTATTGAAGCCTTTGTGAATTGAATATTAATGATAAGCTACTAAAAGTCTCACCTGGAAAAATAAAGTTTGACGCACATACATACATACATGCATGTATATTATATATGTTGGGGTGATTTGCCATTTCTTCCTCTAGTTCATTTTACAGATGAGGAGGCAAATAAGGTTAAGTGACTTGCCCAGAGTCACACAGCTAGTAAGTGTCTGAGGCCAGATTTGAACTCAGGTCTTCATGACTCCAGCCCCTGCACTCTATCTACTGAACCACCTAACTGCTAGGATAACTAACAGACTTCAAACCCATTGGTGAGTAGGGGGGTGATGGGGGTGGTAGTGTCTACCCCAAGCATGTGAAGACTTCCTCTGGTAGAACGTGTGGATGAGAAAAATTTGTTCTCATGAATGTGGCTGAAGTTTGGTCATCCACTGCATCCCAGCGCCATAGCCAGTCATCCAAGACTTTTGTCTTGCCACTGGACTTTGATTACTCTCAAAGAGAGAGTGAGGCTGATGACTTTGTACACCTCTGACTCACTTAAATCCATTCACCCACTAGTCAAGAGATCACTCTGTAATGTTATTGGTCCTGTTCAAAATGAAGGACAAACATCTACATATATGTGTATGTATATATACACACACATATGTGTGTGTGTGTATATAGCATGTATGTGTATATATACACACTTTTTTTTTCATGCTTAGCCAGACATGCTCTCTAAGCCCACTCTCCCAGAGCAAGGCCAGCTACATCTTTCCCACAAGGTTCTAGGGATATATCCCTAGGTATTATTTACATCCATAAAGCACTTCTAGAGATATACCCCTGAGGAACTGGGATGTCTCCTCTGTAAAACTAATGCTCAGTTTCCCACAGTTAGCCATCAATGGCTAGCACCCCAGTTCCATTTAACTAATTAATTACAATTAGTTTTTACTTGGGGTATTTAGATTGAAGACATAGCAAGAATAAGAGTATAAAAATTTCCCCCCAACACCTGGAGGCATAGTGTCCCCTGTATCACCTCTGTGTCTGGAAAGGGGACTTACTCTCAATACACTTTCTACATAGCGATGGTGCCTCCAAATTCTGGTCCACTCAGCATCGCCATCCTTTTGGGTGAATCCTTGTCTTACCTGCCTTGTGTAGGCTTCCTCTCGAAGCTTCCTTCTTCCAGCATAGGTACAGCTGCAAAACCTAGCATGGACAGACTCCCAGGTTCCCCAGATATCTGGACACCCAAACATCTCACTCTCTTGACATTTCAAAACTCACAAGGTCATAGCTTCCAGATTAATCTTATTCACCTAAAACCAAAGAATAAACACGGAGATGAAGCTCACATTCAGAGGACCGTGTGAAGACCTCAAAGGGAGTGGGCCCATGACTTCCCCAGCTGTAGCTCTGGTCCTGTGTGAGATGCCATCAACATTAACCAACATTGTAGGTCCACCTAATGGGGAGTCAGAGCTGATGCAGGCATGTTGAAGGCACTCTGGTTTCTGATTCTACAGCTGAATCCAAGCAAAGATGTTGTTATTTACTACTCTTTCCAACAACATTATTATTTTTATATATATATATATATATATATTTTAGGCGGTTGGGGTTTAGTGACTTGCCCAGGGACACACAGCTAGTGTCAAGTGTTTGGTCTGAGGCCAGATTTGAACTCAGGTCCTCCTGACTTCAGGGCCGGTGCTCTATCCACTGTGCCACCTAGCTGCCCCCCAACAACATTATTATTATTAAAAATTAGAATTCAGCAAGTATTTATTAAGCATCTATTTTGTGCAGGGCAAAGAGAAGTAATGTGGTAATAATGGATAATGGTAATAATGTTTTTGTTGTTGTTCAGTCATGTCCTACTCTTTGTGACCCCATTTGGGGTTTTCTTGACAAAGACACTGAAGTGGTTTGCCATTTCCTTATTCAGCAAATGAAGAAATTAAGGCAAACAAAGTTAAGTGACTTGACCAGGGTCACACAGCTAGTAAGTGTCTGAAGGCCACATTTGAACTCAGGTCTTCCTGATTCTAGGTCCAGCATTGTATCCACTGTGCCTGGTAATAATGGTCATAATAATAATAACAATAGTAATGGTAATGATGGATAGAGGTCTGAGACTCAGAGTCAGGAAGGCCTGAGTTTGAATCTTCCCTCAGATACTTCCTAGCTGTGCAGCCCTAGGCAAGTCATTCAACTTGTCTAAGCCATAGCTTTCTTATCTGTAATATGAGGATGATAATAGCAGTTACCTCAACTGGTAGTTAGGAAGTTAAAATAAAATAATATCCATAAAGCACTTTGAAAACTTTGAAGCCATTTAAAATGGGCTCAATATCAAGACTGGAGCCTTGGTTTCATCACTTTTATTCCTAAACTTCCCCTCCCTTCCATGTAGCTGCTGACCCAAATATTACTTGTTGCTCAGGTCCCCTCTTCTCTGTCCATTCTATCCACATGGCTCTTTTTCTTTGCTGAACTCCTACAGCCTTATGAATCTACAGTAGGCTACTTAGCACTTTAGTCTACACTATCCCCTAATCATGTGTTATGTGTACATATTTTTTTATTCTCAACAAAATCAAGAATGTCATGTTCCTTTTGTCATACCCATTATACCTAATATAGGCCTGGTAATACAGTAGGTATTCAATAAATATTTGTTGATTAACTGATGTACTAACTAAGAGAGTTAACTAGTTTATGAGCCATTACCTTCACACACTAGAATGGGACCAAGGCCAGGGGTTAGCAAGCAAAGGCATTAGCACCGAATCCCACTCATTTAACAGTTGCGAACAGCCTGCCTCCAGACACAGCTGGCAGATTACTGCAGCTGCGGCCTTGTGCTGGCTCGGGCTCAGGATTCAGCCACAACCCTGGCCCAACCCCAGTTAACAGAAATGTAGAAGGTAAGCCAAGCCAAGTAGGAGCCTGAGACCCACGCTGCAGAGGAGACATGGCTGATGTACCCCAGCCCAAACTATACCTCCATGCCAGCCTTAGAAAGTTGGGGTAAAAAGAGTTTCCATCTTGAAGAGCCAAATCTGAGCAAAAAAATGTGGTAGAACTTGGAATCCCCAAGTGAATGCCTCAATGCCCTGACTTTGAATTCTCCTGCGAAAGAGTGAGTACAAGTAACAGTGATAGGTAGAGACCTGCACATTTTGATTTTTTTCAAATCTCATACAGATTAAAAAAAATAGTTCTCGGTTTAATCTGTGCTTTGTATATGTAGAAAATATTTGGTCAATATGGACCAGATTTCTTAAAGCAATGGCCCCCAGGCTTTTCAAAAGGAGAAATTGCTTTTCATTTCTTTGAAGTTTTAAAATCACAAGAGAGAGTCAGGGGGAGGAGTGGGTGCTGATGCTGGTCTCTGAACAGAGTGAGGAAGGGGTGACAACTGTCTGACACCTTTCCCTCCCACTAGGAGAAAAGTGATGGAAGAATCAAAGGATCACAGACAGAGCTGGAAGGGACAGCAGAAATTGCCTAAGTGCAACCCTCTCATTTTGCAGATGAGCAAACTAGGGCCCAGAGAGGCGGTGTAACTTGTCCAAAGTCACACAGGAAATAAATAGAAGAGTGGAGATTTGAATTCAGGTACTATGACTTCAAATCCATTGCTCTTTTCCATTGTATTCCAGTCCTGATGCTACTCTCTGTTCTCTCCCAAATGTAACATGCCAAGTCTAGGCAGCCTATTTCCAAAAAAAAGCAAGAAAATAATGGAATTGCCCTAGTCTCTCATTGAAGACAGACTCCAAGTGGGATACATTCAAAAGACAGTCTCTTTGCTTGGGCCCTTTTCCAGTGCTTTGGCTGTTGGAATGCCCTCCAATTCTGACTCCAAAGGCAATCAACAATCCATCTCTTCACCACGTTCTCAGCAAGCCAGAACCAGCTACAGAACGTCTGCGCATGCTCCATGACGCAGAAGAAGACCCTCCCATTACGTATGCATCATTGTGTATTCCCTAATAGGCTGCCCACATGGGAATTTCTTCACTTTGCACATGCTAATCAACCTTGCCATTATACACACTTTTTTCAAACTACATTTTTAAGTATGTGGGAGCATCTGGAAGACTTACTAGTCTTCTAATGTCTACTAAGTCTACTAAAAAATGAATAGATAAAAATTCAAAGGATCATAGATTGAGAATTGAAAAGGGAACTGACATGTCTTGAGTCCAATCATCAATTTTATAAATGAGAAAAAATGGCCCCAGGTCACAGAGTTATCAAAGGAGGGATTTGAACCAAGGTTCCCTAACTCTAACCTCAGCAGAATTTTGACTCCACCACTTAGTGGTACCTGTTGGCAAGGATTTTAGAACATATGATGTGAGTGACCAGTCCAGCAAACGCATTTGGCTCTTCAGAGCTCCACACCCAGGTCTTGAAACAATACAAATTCTGTCAATGCTATGATTTCGAATAATTTCGTGTCCTTTGAAAAACTCTAAATTAAATTACAATTTAGAGATACATGAGGGCACACTAATCAATCAGTAGTGGAGAAGAAATATTTTCATAGTATCTAGTAACATCTGACAAGCTGAAAGTCTGCAGAGCATTTTCGTTGAAAACACTTCGGAATTAGGCCCTTGGCTTTGGTCAATTTAGCCAAGAAAGAAATTTGTGAGAGGCGATCTGGTGAGTGGTGAGATAAAATAAAAGGGGAAGGGAGCACCAGGCCAGAAGTCAGGTGCCATTCTAGTTCTCACTAGATATGTTACCCTCACCTGACTGTTTCACCTTTTTTAGGCCCTTTACACAGTGTCTGGCATATAGGAGGTACTTACTAGATACTTATTGACTTGACTGATTTGGAAAAAGAGGGACTGGACTATAAGGACAGCTAGATGTCTCGGTGGATAGAACAACCAGCCTCATCTTCCTGAGTTCAAATCCAGCCTCAGACACTTACTAGCGGTGTGACCCTGAGCAAATCACTTCACCCTGTTTGACTCAGTTTCTTCATCTGTAAAATAGCTGGAGAAGGAAATGGAAAACCATTCTAGTATCTTTGCCAAGAAAACCCCAAATGTTGTCAAAAAGAATCAGACACAACTGAAAAATGATAGAACAATTTATGAGCAGGAATAAATAAATGGCTTTTAATATCTCTTTCTAGCTCTTAATCTATGATCCTAGAATTCCATGGGGGTAATTATGAAGAAAAAATGAAGGGAGGAAGAGGGAAGATAGAGGTGCGATGGGAGACAAAGAGGAAGAGACAGATTGTAAAGAGTTTTGCCCCCATCTTGCCTGATGAAAGATAAGCTTTATCCTCACTCAACTGAGAAACTGGTTGGCATTGATAAAGAGCTAGGAGTACCACGAGGCATGACTAAAGTTGGAAACAAAAAGAGGGAGAGAATATTACCTTGCCTCCCATTCACATACACCCACCTCCCAAGCAAGGAACAGTGGCCCCAGGCAGAACATGGCAGAAATGGCAACAAGAAAAGAGACCCCACTTGGCCAGAAGAACCTTCCTATTTGTAACTGTGCAATGACTCCACAGATTTTCATATATCTCTGGTACTATTGGTTGCTTCTTCAAGGATTCCTACATTGTTTCCCTCTATTTTAAAAAATTAAAATGTGCAGCAAAATATTGGGCAGCTAGGAAGTAGAGTGGTTAGAGCTCCAGGCCTGGAGTCACTAAAGACTCATCATCCTGAGTTCAAATGCGGCCTCAGACCCTTATTAGCTGTGTGACCCTGAGCAAGTCACTTAACCCTGTTTGCCTTAGTTCCTCATCTGTGAAATGAGCTGGAGAAGGAAATGGAAAACCAAGTATCTTTGCCAAGAAAACCCCAAATGGGGTCATGAAGAGTTGGACACAACTAAACAACAATGAATGACCTATAATATTGGGAACTATGTTCTTATAAGTTGGGAGATGGTCTCAGTACCCTGGGGAGTACCTTACATTCCCAGGTTTCTTGGTTTAGGGTTAAATGAATGAAAAAAATGTGCCTGGGCCCTTCAAGGCAATGAGTCAGGGAAGCTGAACAAATAATTGAGTAATAAAAATGCTGATCCTCTTCCTCTTTTGGAGGCTGAGGTCTAGCATCCTCCATATAGCCCAAAATCCTAAAAGAACTAGAACAAAAGGAGTCAGACTCGTGAAAACACATCTCCAATGATACAAATGAGCAAAGATCTCTGGTCACCCAGGTCTATTTGTCCTTAGCCCTTCTCCAGAGACTTCACTAATCACTGCCAAGTGCCATTCCAAGAGTGATAATAACAGTAACAATAATTCATTGTATATGTACATATGTATATGTATATACAAACAACAGTTCATATTTTTATAGTGACTTGCAATTTATAAAGTTGTTGTTGTTGCTTAAACATTAGTATGCTCATTTTGCAAATGAGAAAACAGGAGATGCAGAAGAGTTAAGTAATGGAGGCGGGACATAGACCCAGGCTTCCCAGTTCCCATTCTAGCATTCCTTCCATCATACCATGCTGTCTTTTAACTGCCCATAGATCTGGTATTATGGGATTTTGCCCAGCTTCCTGAGTGGAAGTAGTGCAACTCAACTCTCAGAATAAGAGAAAGAACTCAAGAATACAGTTTGAAAATGTCTCATAGCTGCCTCGAAGATCTCAGGTGCAGCATTGACTACACTGATCAATCTAAGGTAGGATAAATGGAGGTAAGGATTCAGAAATCATTGATCCACCACGTCAATATATGTACCTCCACATGAAGAATGCTGAGGGTATCAAGTGGACATCTTAAAAGTCAGAGGGCAAAAGATGCATCACTACTAGCATTTTACGTAGAGAGTCTGGGGATTCCTGCCTTGATTTTTCTGCTACCCACATCCTCATTCTTTTCATTTCACTGCTTCTCAGGCACAAGGACTATTTTCCTGGTTCTCTAGAATGCTGCTAGAAGGTAAGGATTGGTGTATCTGCCTGCATTTCTACAGGAGTCCTCTGCAAAGCCATTGGGCACCACGGAAGGGAAATGTAAGTGACTGGTGCTCTAACAAAGGTGGGGCAAAAACAAAAGAAATGGTTTAAGGGATTAGTGGGGTAGTCTAACACTCAGAATTTCAAAGATTATACATTTACAAATAAATAAGTACATACATAGTGATATGTAAATATATGTAAATATATGTCAACATAAGCATCCATTTTTTTGTTGTTTTCAGTCATGTCTGACTCTTCATTACCTCATTTGAGATTTTCTTGGCAGAGAAACCGGAGTGGTTTGCCATTTCCTTCTCCAGCTCATTTTATAGATGAAGAAACTGAGAAAAACAAGGTTAAATGACTTGCTCAGGGTCCCATAGCTAGGAAGTGTCTGAGGCCAGATTTGAACTCAGGAAGATGAGTCTTCCTGACTCCAGGCCCAGTGCTTTCTCTAGTGAACCATCTAGCCACCCATCAATTTTTAGTCATCATTTTTAATATAAATACATTTAAAGGAGGGGCACCAAAGATAGGTAGTAGAAGCATCACCAAAGTACAAGTGCTTAAAAGGTAATGATACTGAACAGCTGACAGAGAGAAAAAACCTTGCTTGATGAAAAGAGTTGGTCTGCAATAAGGAGGAGCCCTTTCCCAACCCTTATCATCTGTGAATGATTACCTATCCACAGAACATGGAGTCTCACAGGTAGAGGGTGAGGCAGGGATGGAGGAGGTCACCCTGTACACTGATGATTAAATGTGTTTATTTAGGACTTTTTTTTTAATCCTTCTTAAAGCTATAGTGCCTACATTGGTGATTTCCAGACAGCTAGCATCCTTGCTTAATGCAGTGTCTGAAGGCATAGGCCCGAATTACAGCCATTCCAATCCTAAAATCTTCCCAGCAACATGATGAACGAGCACAGAAAATCCCAAGGTCTGCTATTTCCCTCATGTCAGCTTAATCCTAATTGCCTGCAGTAAGTCCAATTAGGCACAAATCAGATTTCCCCTTCATTTCATCTGATGAAATAAGCTATGGCAGATGTGTCTGCCAAAGCAAAAGGCGGAGAAAAAGAAGAGAAGGACAGGGAGCTGAGAAAAAAAAGAAGGAATTAAGGGACAAGCATGAAGCCAAGCCTGTCTGTTCCTGACATGACTTCCCCTTTTCTTCCTGGATTCTTCATTTCTGCCCCTCTCCTCATTTCTCCACTCTTCTATTTCCTCTATTTCAATATTTCTTTTTAACCATCAGTATTTTCACTTAAGAATCAATCCTGTCACACTCCCAGCATTGTTGTTCAGTCATTTTTCAGTCATCTCCAACTCTTCATGACCCCATTTGTGGTTCTCTTGGCAAGGATACTGGAGTGATTCACCATTTCCTTCTCTAGCTCATTTTATAGATGAGGAAACTGAGGCAAACAGGGTCAAGTGACTTGCCCGGGGTCACACAGCTAGTAAGTGTCAAGTGTTTGATCTGAGGCCTGATTTGAACTCAGGTTCTCCTGACTTCAGGGCTGATGCTCTATCCACTGCACCACCTAGCTACCCACTCTGTGCTTTATTACTAAAAGGTGGGGTTCTCCCCCACCAATCTATTTTAAAAGATATGGCCCAGCTCCACTGGTCATCCTCTTCTGTGCCCTCTAGCAGGCACACTTTTCAATGCTTCCTTGTCTCTCTCGCAGACACAGAACTTCCTGTCTCTACCCGAAGCTCCTTCCAGTGGGCCCTCCCATCAGTGCTGACTCAGCAGATGGGAGGGCAAGGCAAGTTGTGTAACCAACAGCAGCTTGCCTCCCCTCTACATAAAGATTCCACCAGCAGGCACCTTCCTGCCTCACCTACCTCTCCTGCTATGGATGTGGTACCCAAAATGGAGAGTCAGCTTTGCTGGACCCACATGGGGAGAGAGTAGTCCTGCCCACACTGGCTCGATGCATCTCAAGGTCACAGTTGCAGATTATAAAAGAATGGAAAACCACTGAACAAAAAGTGGGTCATGGGGACTTTCCTGTGGGCATGGAAGGGGAATGTCACTGCAAAGATGCAGCAGATAATTTGCTGATATGCTGAACAACAATCAGCAAGGGAAAACATGGAGTGTGGACTCCTGGGAAACATCAGGGATATTGGACCCTCCTAAAGCAAATGAAACAGAGACAAGAGGATGCAGCTCAAAAAGAAGTAAAATCAAAGCCTAAAATCTCTTCATTTGAGGGGGAAAAAAGTCACAAATAACATACAGTGCATTTATATGTAATTTTTTGCCCTGACATCCAAATATTTACCATCTCATTGGATGACAACTACGTTTTCTTTTTTTTAATCCTTTGGCAAGTATGGGTGGGACAAATGTTCTCATAAAATAAATGTTTTTGCCTTCACAAACCACTGATAATGCAGTGGGCCAATGCATCTTTTTTTTCCTTGGCTAGGGCTTTACTGCTGCTCCTCCAGGGTCTAGGAGGCCTGTTACTCAGGTATACCAAAGGAAGGTGATTCCTCAAGTTATCTGATAATGCAGAATCCCTGACTCCTGCAACTTGTAGATCCTCAAATACTGAAATCATTGTCCAATGGAAGAAGAAAACCCACCCTCAAGAAAAAAATTTTCAACAAAACAAACTATATCTCATTGCAAAAAAACAAAAACACCTGCAAGATGGAACATTTGAAAAAATCCCAAGCAGATTCAAAGGCCTCTGAACTTAGAAGTTGCAGCAAGTAGTATCTGCTGTCAGAGGCACAGCAACTCTCTGAGGCCCCCAATGCAGTTCTCTTCATCCCTAATCCTTCCAGAAAGAGGTCACCAAATTATAGGATCATATCCTAAGCATCAAAGCACCTCCGCACTCTTTTACCCATCTTGCATACATTTCCAATAATAGGCTCTTTCTTTTGACCACAAGTCTACTGAAACCCTCTTCTTGTGCTGGTACTTCTTGGTATCCCATAATGATGGCCCAGCATAGCACTTAAGTCCCCATACATCTTTCTGCTAGTGTCTTCTCTACCAGAAAAACCTTTCCCTGGCTCTGACCTAAGGAAGCATAGAGGGAGCACTGAATGATGAATATGGTGGCTACATCACCACTTTACAAGGCTCTGGGGGATGCCTACAGATGTCACCCAAAGTTACTTGTGTTGTTATAGCTCAATTTGGAAATCTCCCAAATTCAAGTCAGTTCCAAAAGCATTCTTTTTTTTTTTTTTAAGGTTTTGGTTTGGTTTGGTTTTTGGTTTTTTGTTTTTTTTTTTTGTCAAGGCAATCAGGATTAAGTGACTTGTCCAGGGTCACACACAGCTAGTAAGTGTCAGGTATCTGAGGTAGATTCAGGTCCTCATGCCTCCAGGACTGGTGCTCTAACCACTGTGCAATTTAGCTGCCCCCAGAA